>NW_028190181.1:0-4198 GCF_048542155.1 Nylanderia fulva | reverse complement strand
GCGAAAAAATATTCACTGATCGACGCAATTTACCGGGCGCTCGCTTCCCCCCCGATGGTTCGCCGCCCGGCAAAACCCGTTTTACCCAACAGACTATTTGGGGTTTATCATCCCGACCCGTTTAAAGGAAATGAGGGCCCGGGCCGGGATGGCGCTCACATGGGGGATTTCCCCCGACCTGCTTTTTTGAGTCTGGGGTTTTAAGGAAAGGGGGGGGATGAACGAATTGGGGAAAAAAAAAACGGGCAGGCGGTAACGCGCAACAACGCGACGCCGCCCCTTTCCCCGCCCCCGGGTGGGCAAACACGGGGGAAAATCGCCGGCTTCCTTCGGCGCGCGGGGCTGGCCCCCAAGTCGGCCGGGAAGCGCCGGGGTGGCGACCCCCCCCCAACCCAAAAGCCTTATAAAAGCAAAGGTTGGGCCCGGAAACAGGAGCCCGGCCGGGCGGGGCGGGCCCGAGGGGGCCGCCCCTCGAGGGCGTTGGGGCCCGCCGCGCTGGCAACCCGGGTGATGATGGGCCTTGGGACAACCCTGATCCGCGCGACCCCGGTTGTGCAGGGGAGGGGGGCGCAAAAAAAGCTGAACCGGGCGCGGTGCGCGCGAGATCGTGGCGGTTTCCAAACAATTTCAGCGACGTGCTGGGGATCCATGGGCCCCGAGCGTTTTGAACAAGTGGCCTATCTGCTGTGCCCCTAGGGGATAGTGTGCATGGCACGCTCGAACCGGCGCTGAATCTAAATGTGTGGGAGTTTTATGCGACGCCTGGGGGGGAAAAGTGCTTCGGAAACCTGCGGCCTATTGGCCCCTCCCGCGCAAAAAGGGGAGATCCTGGGGTTTTACATTGATCCTGTCGCTGGGTTTTTCAAAGGGCAATAAAAGTAAAACCCGGGGCGCGGGCGGTTGTGGCCGACTGCGCAACCGTCTTGAGGCAAATTGTACAGCAAAACCCCGACGCGACCTGGCCGATGCCGACCGAGAAAAGTGGTGGGGGGGCCCCCGCTCACGCGTGAGGCTGTGTAGGCCGGGCCATCGCGTTTTGTGGCGTATGCCTCCCCCCCCGGGTATCTGCACGATCGCCCCGCGCGTGCGCAACGCCTTTTGGCCGGGGGACGCCCCGCAGGGCCCGGCAAAATAAAAAATAGGAGCGCTGCCGCAGCCGCTGGAAATCCTCACAAAGGGTGGTGGGGGTGCGCGCCGATCCGCGCGGGGCTGTTGACTTCACCCGCGGCGGTTCGCCCCCGGGCAGTCGAACTGTGGGAAGATTTAAAAAAAGAAAGCAAAATCGGCGTTTGGGGGAAGCGCTGCCCCGGGCCCCGGGCATCTGGAGGTCATGGCATAGACAAAAAAACCGTATCGCAACCCTAAAACTCCAACCTGAAACTCCCCGAGGCCGCGCGCAGGGGGGTGCCAAAAAACGCGCAACCTTGGCCCCAACAAAAAAATAAAACCCACCGGACATCGGTCGGCAAGGGCGATAGGAGCCGCTGACGACAACGGACGGAAAAGGGCGCCCCGCCCAACCGCCGGGGAACCCTTTGGGGAAATGGCGGAGGGAGATGGCTTCACCGTCGCAACGTTAAATGGGCAGGGGACCGCCGGGTCCCGAGGATAAAAAAGACATCCCCGGGTAAGAAATAAGGAAAATATGATAAGATCATTCATATTGGTGTTGCCTGGCTGTGTGGGGTTGGGGGTGGATTGGGCCGTGTCCCCTCGGCACTATCGGCCCGTGTGTGGGTCTGGGTCGGGGGGGATCATCATCCGTGACCTGTTGGGCGCTTTTTTGGCCGTTCGTGGCGACTTCTTAGGGGGGGGTTTTTTTGCCACGGCGACGCCGGCCCGGCCAAAGCAAGACCCCCCAGCGAGCCCCGTGCCCCGCGCTTTTAAACGTTTCCACCTTCAGTACTCGGCACGGCGAAGCGCGCACCCTTGGGGAGCGTTAAAAACCCCTGACCGCCTACGTACGAAAACCCCGGGTTTTTGGTCTCGGGCCCCCGGGCACCAAAAAACCTCGCTGATGGGGGAAAGCGGGGAACGTTCTTGTCCCCCCAGAATAGGGCCCTGACAGACGGGGACTGGGGCCCCCCCCCGGATTGCAACTGGGCTGGCGGAGGAATTGGGTATTTGACACTCCGGCGAATGGCTGCTTTTAAGGGGCCCGGGGGGAAAAGGGGCCGGGCGGACACCCTGTTCAAAAAGATCCGCCGCCATCCCGCCATCCGGGCCCACGGCATATTTCTGGTTTTATGGCGTTGGTTGCTGCACGCCTCGTACGGAAGAAAAAACGGTCGCCGACGCCTGCGCGTGCGCCCCTTAATGGCCTCGTGGGGTTTCCCACGAGCGCCGGTCTATCTCCCCACACCCATCAACTGGTCGGCGGCGAACCTTTTTGTCCTCGGGGACGATCGTTGCAAAAAGGCTGGGTTACCGAAAACCCGCCGAAGGGGGAAAAACCCCCCCGAAGATGAAAAAACCCCTTCCGGGAGGGGGGGCGCGCGTGCCCCCACGTGCTCGAATGTTGCACGTGCGCCGGACGGGGCCCAAAACCCCCCAAAAGTGCTGTTTTTACCGAGTCGTGGGGGGCGCTGGGAACCCCCTGTATTTTCCTGTTAGAGCAATCTTCCCGCCAAAACGCCGGTGGGTACGCCTGCCCTCAGCAGGTGTGGCTGGGCACACCACGCCTTGCCGCCGCAGGGGGGGATCACAAACGGGGGGAAGCGGGGTATCTATGAAGCTCGCCCCCGGGGGCATTTTCACCCGGAGCTGGATTCGCCCGGAAAAAAAGGGGGTGTGCAGCAGTTTCGCAGCCGGCCGTCGGCAGCCCCGAGTCCCTGGGCCGCTATGTGTGGCCATTGTTGGGGGTCTTTTTTAAATGCGGGTGGTTATGTGGGGGGAGAGCATTACATCTCCTTTGGGCGCGTTTTGGGGGAAAAAAGCGCACGTGCCGAAATTCCGGTGCTAACCGCGCAGCGACATGTCATTCCCCCTATGAGAGGGGGTACATGAACGCGCAATTGGGCGGCAAAATGTGCCGGTGCGAAACCCTATTTCAGCACAACTGATAACAGCGCGGGAAAAAACCTCCCCAAACCCCCCTTTTTGGGATCTTGGCCGGCGGGGGGAAAAAATATATCGCGGACAACCCAAAATCGTCTGGGGGGGCAAAAGGGTCTAGGGGCCCCCCCAAAAATGTAATGGGATGGGCGAACCTCGCATCGCTCCGCAAACCTTGGCGAATGGTTCATGGCGCGCGGGGAAACCTTTATGCGCGGGGTTCACCACGAAAAATTTTTTGCTTTTTTCCAAAAACGGGCGGGGGGAATGTTTTTTGCCGGACGCGCCGGTTTTTAATGAAGGGGGACTGCTGCGCCTGGCGGGGTTTGAAAGCGTGAACATTCCGTGCAGGTCGGGTGTGCGCGCATCAAAAAAAAAACCCTTGGGGGGGGCGTCAACGATTTTTCGTTGGCCGCCCGCCGGGCCGAAGTTCCTTGATGTCGCCGCAAAAAGGGCCCGGCGACGGTCCCGATCCCGTGCCGGGGTTCTTTTACCGGCCAGCTATCGCGACTTTTCCTGGCGCACTCATACGCCCCCAAGGAAAAATCGAAAAGGGCGGGTTGGCGACGGGGAGGGAAAAAAAAAGCGGTGAACTCGCCCGGGTCGGCGCAGAAGCTGGCCCCCCGAGGCGAGGGGGGAACTTTACTCATCGAGTAGCCGACAAATGGGATGTTCTGGGGATGCGCGCCCGGCCGGTCAAGGGTTGAGGATGGGCATCCTGGGGCCCCCAAAGTCCGACCCTTCTTCCCCCCTGGCCAATTGGTCGCCCCCGCGCGCGGAAACCCATGCCGGAAACCAGGGGGGTGGGCAACTGGTTCGACGAGCGCAACCCACGGCAACGGGCGAATCGGGGAGTTTCCGGCGAGCGCGCGGTTTTCGTTTACGGGAACGCGCGGTGGAAGATCGCTTCGGCTCTGCGGCGTTGGGGGTTAGTGTGCAGACCACCCCAAACCCAGCAACGTCCGCTGAAAACCAGTTTCGAAAACCCGTACAGCCAGTTGCCCCCCTTTTCCCCCCGTGCGCGGGGCCCCGGGGGGGCCCCGGGGGCCGCTGAAGCGTTCGTGGATGCGGCGGCCACCGGAACCGGGCGCGCGTGATGTGGATCGTTGAGGTCGGGACAGCCCCAAAATTCAGCCCAAAAAAC
>NW_028190180.1:0-4212 GCF_048542155.1 Nylanderia fulva | reverse complement strand
TTTTTTTAATAATGCAGCCTAAAAGAGCCGGTTTTTACATTTTTGTTCAAAAAATTGATAAAAATTTAAAAAAAGGGACTCCCCCAGCCCCTTTCTCGTTCCTTGCTCCCCCCAATTTTCCCAAGTTTATTAAATATTTTTATTTTTATCTTTTTTTCATAAAATAGCTCTTTAGAGGACTACATATAAGCTTACTGATTAAGAATATCCTAAATTTAATGAGATTCATGAAGTATTTTGGGCTAATATCTAGAAATTAAGAATCTGTAATTCCCGGCCGGCCGACAGAAGTCTCTACCAAGCCTTGGCCAAAAGTTACTAGATTACAAAGTAACGCAATTCATAAGATACATGGGAGTCGGGGTTTGGCGTTACATGGACGCGCGGAAACGCGGAAACGCGGAAACGCGGAAGAGAAAGTAACTAAATTTTACTAGAGTCCCGCTTTCCGCGCGGTTTTTCGTTCCGTTTTGTTTTGTTTGCCTTATATTCCCGGGAGCACATTTGAGCGGAAAAGCGGAACGGGGAATTATAAAATATAATATTTAACTATATTTATGATTAAAATGCTTGTTTATTCAATAGATAAGTTGAAAAGATGAACATATTAAAAGGAATTACAATGAATTAAGTAAATATAAATTTAAAAAATTAATACAAATGTCTATTGCACTATAAACCGTTCCGCTTTTCCGCTCAAAATGTGCTCCATGTAAAATAAGGGAATCAAAACAGACGGAACGGAACGCGCGGAAATGCGGGACTCTAGTAAAGTTTAGTTACTTTCTCTTCCGCGTTTCCGCGTTTCCGCTTTCCGCGCGTCCATTTTGTAATCGCACCCTCAAGATGGTGTCGAAAAGTGTAGATAGTGTATACATTGTGTAAATCATCTTACTTTAAGTGCAGTCTTTATAACCTGTTATGACCTTCTTCCAGAAACGGGCCGCGTTGCGTGGAGTCAAAATGGCAGTTTTTTCCCCCAATTGCGGTACTTTGTAATCTAGTGACTTTACTCCTGCCGACCCTAAATTACCTATTGTAGACCGTCTAAAGCCTTGTGGGCCACGATACTATAAGACTCTACACGATACCAAAGAATATAGACGAGTATAGAAGCACGGTTTTCGGTACCCCTCGCGGGTCGCATGGCTGGGGGTATTTTCCTATGTTTACGTACGTATCACTATTACTGAAATGGCTATAGATAGTATGTATACGTGACGTAAATATAGCAAAAGCACCCCAGCTCGTGCGACCCGCGGGGGTACCGAGAACCGTGCTTTTATACTCATCTATATATTCTTTGGTTTCAGCTTTTTCAGCGTGCCGCGAATTCAACAGTAATTGTAATTTAAAAATGAACGAAGAAGTGAAAGATTTGTTCTTCTTGAGCAAATTATTCACCTGTCTCGCACGTTCTGTTTATCCATGCACGATATTTCTGCCTGTAAAGCGGGTTTACAATGGCAGTTGGACTACAAAGTACTAAAGTCAAAGTCAAGAGTTAAAGGCCCGTTCTACAATACGTCGTTGTCGCAGTTGGATGCCGGAACGTAAGCAAATTTTTCAATGGGGGGAAATTTTGTTTCCAAAAAAGAATCTTCCTCTTTGGACAATCGCTTACGCTTGACACCCAAAATGCGACATACGACGTATTGTAGAACCGCCTAAGCAGTAAGGCCCGTTTACAATACTATGTCGACTGCGAATACGTCGATCATGTCGACTGCGAATACGTATTGTAAAACGGACCTTAGGCCGGTTGGATTTCGGGCCTTAGGCCAGTCGGATGTCGGAACGTAGCGATTGTCGAATGCGGAAATTTTGTTTTTAAAAAAGAAATTTCCTCATGTATAAGTTATAAACGCATTATTTTAAAATTAAGGTATTAATTTTTATTAATTTATCATCAATTGTAATTACCAAAAAATATATTTTTACATAAAATAAAAATTTCTTATTTAAAAATGATAATATTCTTTGTCTTTGTTATTATAAATTTTAAAAGGATTATAAAAATTTTAATTTAATATAAATTTTTTTAAAAATTAACTTTAATTTAACTTCAGTAATTTAATCTTAACCCCACTTTAACTGAATTAATTTTTTGTTCTGTATTTTTAACTTAACTAAATTAATTTTATTAAGCAACTAACTTTAATTAGTTTAAAAAAATTATTAACTTACCCAACCTGTTAAAAAGTATAAATATCTCGTGAATTATTAACTTTTGGTCATTTTATTTTTATAACTTTTTTTACTTTAACCCTAATTGAACCTCGATATTTGAAGAAAAAAAATTATTCCCCCTCCCATATCTTTGGTAATTTAGTCTGTTTGTCACTAGCGGCGTTACAATCTTTGTCTCAATCTTCTCAATGTTCTTGCAGAGTTGGCCTCTATAAAGCGTTTTATGTTTCAAATGTTTCAATCCACCTCTTTATATAAGGTTATGTTTCAAATGCTTTTCAAGTTTTCTTGCGCACTATAAACATAAATGCAAAAAGTAATTACTTGAATAATCGTGAAGACGGTAATTACCTTTTTTTTTTATCAATAAACATGCCTCGAATGCCTATGCATCCTGCCTCTGGAAAAAGGTATTATTAAAGCCATTCGCTAAGGCGATACGACTCGTCCGTTTTGGTTGCACTAACCGACCATTTATCACGTTGTTATAATGGACGTAAGTTGGCCTGATTATTTAAGAGAAAATTAGAGTTAACATAAATCCATGTTTTTAGCTACATTTTTCATTATTTTTATTTTATTATTTATTTCTAAAAATAATGTTATTGTAACTTATGCTGTCAAAAACCGGAAAAATGTGAATATAATAAAAAAGTTTCTAATATCAATAAATTCTTTTATATATTATATTTTGTATTAGTTTCAACATATATAGATTATATATATATGTGTGTGTGTGTAATAATAACAAAATATAATATATAAAGAAATTTATTGATATTAGAAACTTTTTTATTATATTCACATTTTTCCGGTTTTTGACAGCATAAGTTACAATAACATTATTTTTAGAAATATAAATAATAAAATAAGAATGATGAAAAAATATAGCTAAAAAACATGGGTTTATGTTAAGTATTATATTTATGTTATATATAGAATATATATAGATATATATATATATACACACACACACACACACACACACAAAACACACAC
Organism: Nylanderia fulva; assembly: GCF_048542155.1. Classification (NCBI taxonomy): domain Eukaryota; kingdom Metazoa; phylum Arthropoda; class Insecta; order Hymenoptera; family Formicidae; genus Nylanderia; species Nylanderia fulva. The sequence goes on along the minus strand of NW_028190180.1, from coordinate 1,023 downwards.
ACACACACACACACACACATATAATAAAAAATATAATATAAATATATACAGGGTGTCACTTATTGGCGCCCAATATTTATATAGCGATATTCCTCGTGGAAAACTGAGTCGAAAAGTTCTGTACTATTTTTTTCTGTAAGCATAATAAAATAGTGATTATGCATTATAGAAAAGAATGATATAGGACTTTTCGACTCGGTTTTTCACGAGGAATATCGCTATACATATAATTAGTTTTTTTTCTGTAAGGCATAATAAAGTAGTAATTATTCAGTACGTTAATACATTACTGAATAATTACTACTTTATTATGCCTTACAGAAAAAAATGGTACAGGATTTTCGACTCAGTTTTCCACGAGGAATATCGCTATATAAATATTGGGTGCCAATTAGTGACACCCTATATATATGTATATATATATATATATATAATATATATATATATATTTATAGTTTTAATATCGAAATAATTTAATTTAGTCTCTTTATTGTTTACAATAAGCTGTTTAATGTATAATTAAATTTTGTTCAAATGATGACACTTCAACATTATTCATTCCTATAGTTCAAAATTCAAAAGTCAATATCTCTTCAGGAAGCGTTTGCGAGCAAACTCCCAGATAAATATTTGTTTGTTTGAGGTCTACATTCGTATTTTATATTTAGCTAATAACTTGGAACACCTGTATAATTTTTATATTGTATTATTATTATTATATTATATTATATTTATATTGTATTTATATTTTATTGGTTTATATTTTAGATTTATATATATGATATATATAATGTATTACATATCGTATTAATATTATATTATCTTTTATTATATTTTTTTATATGTAGATTAATAAACAACAAAAGCACCACCGATAGACAAGTTTTTGGGTATATGTCCTATTCCAAAAGGGTACAAGAGAAACTAGTGTCGTTCAATTATGAAAAATACAAAATTGGGTCCTAAAGGAGCACAGTATCTAAACCGTTGCGGATTTTTTTTGGGGCTTGCTGGTTCTTACCT
>NW_028190179.1:0-4214 GCF_048542155.1 Nylanderia fulva | reverse complement strand
TTGTGATTTTTGGGGGTTTTTTTTTTGGGTTTGTAAACAATAATTATTATTTTAATTTTTTTGGGGTTATTTTTTTTTTGTTGGGGGGGATCTAACCCCAAAAATAATGAAAAAACCAAAAGTTTTTATTAAGTTTAAATTTTATATAAGATTATTTACAAATTTTTGAAAAAAGGCATTTTAGAAAAATTTTCCCCGAAAAAATAGCAAATTTTTCCCTTTTTGTTTGACTTTGTTTTATGAACAAAAAATGTTAGGAAAAAAAGCTAAACAATAGAAAATTTATTGATTTACAACCCTTTAAAAATTAAAGGGGACAAAAATTTTTGGTAAAACTTTTTGGATATAACTAAAAATTATCTATTATTTAGATTGGGCTAATCCCAATTTTTGTTCAGTAGATCATAAGATGTTTCATATGAAGAAATCAGTTTATAACAAATTTACTTTTTAAGATTAATATGGGGGGAAAACTTTGAATTCCAATTTTTAGCTCCTATTGTTTTTAAATTCAATTTTTAAACCTTCTTTTAAATTTTTATTTTTAAAAAAACTAACATCGGTAATTTTTATTTTTTTTTCCAAACATTTTTAACATGTATCCTTTATAACATTAAAAGGGAAAGCATTTTTTTTTTGCGGTCAAGTTATTCGCTCGATTACAATGTCACGCACGAATACCTACGCTACGTAATATTGAGTCAGTATACTAATCCAAAAATATGCAAAATAAGACGCATTAAAAATGAGATTAGTTCCGTCCTATAATATTCTGTAAGCGTAAAATAAGTATTTTAGCTCTTGGGGCGGTATTTATATTCCGTTCTTATATTTAAGATATCGTTTAAGATCTCGTTCAACAATCAAATGGCCCGCCCCTAGCATCTCTTGATTGGTTGAACAAGGTCTTAAAGACGATCTTAAATAAGAAAGGACTATGAATATGCCCTTAATCTTTTTTATTACAGGTTGACGTATTACTATTGAATCAAGAAATTAAAAAAAATCATTATACCCTTATAGAAAGATATTAATGATGTGCAATATAATGATAATAACGATATATAAGATATATATGTAGTCATTTTAAAGGTCATGTAAGGTCAACTGTAATTTTTTAAAAGGAACTATCTATTTTTCATTATATATTCTTTTAATTTTTATTATATTTTTGACATCTTTATTTAAAATTTATTTTTTCGGGTTTTCGATGTATATTTAAATTTTTGCATGCATAATTAAGAACCTAATGCGAATCTCTTTTTGAACTATATTTTTAATCATTTTTAAAATAGATACTTTTTATAAAACTTCAAAGAAAAAGTTGTTCAATTAGCTCCGCTCTACCCTACTTTACTCTTATACAGTGGTTGCTGTGGACTGACGTTAAAGTTCGAATTCTACCCAAACGGAGCGAACTCCTAATTCGGCATTTGGATATCTTTAAAAAAATATTAAAAAAGGAATATTTATTTTCATAACTTAATGCATCTAATTTTTTAATACCAAATTTTCTTTGTACGGCGTTTGCCCCCAATTGACGTTAAAATTCAAAAATATGCTGACGGAGTGAGCACCTAATTCAGCGTTTGAGTATTTTAAAATAATATTAAAAAAGAAATATTTTGAAAACATTATTTAAAGCAACCTCTTGGTCGCAATCATCTTATGCGCAAGAGAATACCTTTTTTTTACACCTGAATATCTCTCTAAATATATGTAATGATCTTTTTTTTAAAAACAATATTTCCTTTAAGTTATATTTAAAAATAAGTTAAGTAAATTTAAATTTTTATAATATTTGTTTGACATTCTAAATTATTAATTTTTTTAATTTATAATTCTAAATTTATTCAAGTACATAATTCATTTTTTGTACAAAGGAAAAATAATTTTAAAATCCTTTAAATCAAAAGGGGGCGTAAAGAGCCAACGCGGATGTAAAATAACCGTGCACAAGGAAAAGATATTCTGGTTTTGTAAACCAAGCTTAAAATTTAAAAATAATTTTACTTGGTTTTTTAAATTTTAAAATTTATTTTTATTTGAGATTTAATTTCAAAAACCCCCTAACCCCCCTAGGGAAATAAATAAATGCAAAAAGAAAAATATAGATCCAAAAGTCGCTGAAGGGGAAATCGAACCCGGACCTTTCGCTTGCCGGGCAATGCTCTTCCATCTAAAAAATAAAAAAATTTAATTCTTTCGGTTTTTATCTATTTTTTTGGTTTCTTTTTTAAAAAGACAAAAAAATTATGAGTTTCAAATAAATGTTTCATAAATTTTTATTTGAAAACTTTTTTGTTTTGTTATAACGATAGGGGTTTTGTCTCAGTTTTTTTAAAAAATAAATTTTTACTAACCGTAAAAAAATTCCTTTTTAATTGGGTTTTTTTTTTTTTTAATTTTATTTTAAGCCCTGGGAATTTTCGTTTAAAAAAGAGTTATTAAAAAATTTAAATTGATGTTATTTTTTTGGTAATACAATTTTTTGGAAAAAATATAAATTTTTGAGAAAATTGCAAAAAAAAGATTAAATTTTTTTTTTTATAAAATTTAATTTTTTCAAGTTGGATTAATTTAAATTTATAAATAACAATTACGAAATTAAGCATAAGTTTAGAAAAGCAAGGTTAAATTTTTAGACTGATGTTTTATAAATTAAAATGAAAGGCTGTATAATTTTAAAAAATTAAAAAACATATATAGTAGGCAACTGAAAACGAGCAAATAAATAAGGTGTTTAAAAATTTTTTAAAGTTAAATAATTAAATTTAAAATTCCGTTACAGAACGAATAAATTTAAACGTTCGATGCATAAGTCTTTTTCAAAAAACATAAAAGTTAAATATTAAAAAACAAAGTAAATGAAAAAAAACAAAGTTTTTAAAAATTAAAAATAAAATTGGAAAAAGATTTTTTCCCTGTTTACCCAAAGATATGCAAGGGATTGGTCTGAGATGCCAAGTTATGCGAATTTGAGATGCTAAATAAATACGCGAATTAATCAATGTCCAGAAAAAAATTAAAAAATCTTTCAAATTTCATATCGTTTAAAAAGTCCTTTTCCCGATATTTCAAGTGGTGTTTCGAAGTCGAAAACCCCAAAAGTCCCAAAAGGAGGGATGTATTATTATACCCAATGTTTTTTCTAAATTTGGTTTAGCAAATTTTTTAAGTTTTGTCAAAAAACTACTGTCAAAAAAATTCGGGTCTGTATTTAAATTAATTTCCTTTTTGTTTTTTATGTGGATCATTTTAGATTTGTCTTTTATGGGAGTTTTTTCGTGATCCCTAATTTTTAAATTTCCCGTCAAGTAGGTTGTTGGGTTAGAATTTTTCTGTGCAAGAAAGTTAGCAGGTCTAATTTATTTTTTATGTTTTTAAGTCTGTTCTAAATGTCTTTTTTTCGTCCGAATATTGGCGTCACAATCGTGCAATTTAATTTTTAAATAACATTAGAATTTGGGGGGCAATTTTTTGTCCCTTTTAATTTTTGAAGTATTCAATTTTTTTGAAAAAAACCTACCCCTACGTCAGGTTTTTATTTTTGGGAACAAATTTTCAATATTTATTTTATATATGGTATGACAAAAAAATTTAATGTTAGTATTAGTAATTTTGGGATCGTTATTTTGTTTTTATTGGTGTAAATTTCTTTGTTGAGGATTTTTTAAATTTCGTTTTTTTTCTGTGAAAATTAGATCAAGAGGGTCGTTGGATAGAAATGTTAATACTTTCTTTTTAATTTTTTTGTGAAAATTGCGGTGTGAAGTAATAAAAGCTTATCTACCGTTATAAATTTTTCCCATTTTTTGAAAAAGTGGAGATTTGAAAAAAAAGAAAGAATTACCTGAGAAGTTTTTTGTGATACCAATCTAAATAAATTTTTTTATTATTTCTTTTATCATTTTTGTTTTTTTAAAATATACAAGTATCCTTTTTTCCAATGTAAATTTTAGTCTATCGTTTTAAATTGTTGAATTTGTTCAAAACAATGTAATATTGTCATATGTAAAAATTTCCATGGACGAAATCGCATTTAAAAAAGAGTACATTAAAAAATATTTTCCTACGAATTTTTAAAACAAATTTACGAAAAATATTGGTTTAAACACTGTTTTGCAACGTTTTTTGTTTTGGGTAAACAAACCCTTTCCAACAAAAAACCCAAAAGGGGTTTTTAATTTAAAGGGGTTAAAAAATTCCCCCAA
>NW_028190178.1:0-4220 GCF_048542155.1 Nylanderia fulva | reverse complement strand
TCGAGTTTTAAACCGGGGCCCCCCGCGCCAGGTCTTGGGGCCTCGCCGACTTCCCGGGTTCTCGAACCCCCGCAAATCTTGCCGTACGCACCGTGGCGGTGGAATATCCCCTTCGTGTCTGTTCATTTCAAAATTTTCTCTGTTCCAGAAGCACTGGTCCCCGACACCCCAACCCAAAAAATCGTTTCCCGGGGCACCGGATTCACAGGGGGTTTCCGGAGGTCCGGCTCGAAGGAAAAAAAAAGTGCGCGCGGAAAAATTTTGAAGGAAATGGGAAGCGGACCGGAAATGACACAACCTGCCCACACCGTAACGTTCACAAAAAAATTTTTATATAAAATATTAACAAAAATTTCAATTAATTACCGCACCGAATTACCCAGAGAAATTTGCCGAGTCCCTAAATTACTAAGTGTCCGCAAGCACGGTAATGAATTAGACAAAAAACAAAACAATCTTTTTATCCCTTTATGTAAGGGCAAAGGGAAAACTTTTACTGTAATTTTTTAAATTGTTTTCTTCCTTCCGCGACAGCGGTGTTTAAAATTTGGAAATGTTTAAGCGCTATTTCGAAGGGCGGGGGAGTATCCGTATACTCTCGGGGCCCGAGCGCAATTTAAATAAATTTTTAAAAACCAGTTAGCCCCACGTTTTAATTAATAAAAATGAGCTGCTGGGGCATGATCGAGAGCATGAAATTTTAAGCTTTTTTGTCCGGGTTTTACCTTTTCGAATCTCGAAACTGTCGTTCAAGTAGTTTGTTACAATCCTGGCTTGGGGTGGTAAAGCACCGTCTTTTTGAAAGAACATTTTTTTTTTCAAATAGTGGCATTTTCAAAAAATGGGCAGTTTTTTTCAAAAGTTCCGCGATACCTAGGGACGCCATTTAGCGGTGAGTCTCGTTCGTTTATGGGAAATTAACCCAGACAAATCGTTTCACCAAAAAGAAGGGCCCATCAACCACCCCCCGAAAAAAGAAAGACTAAAATCTGTAAACCCTTTCCCGGTTTTTGGGGCTGGTGGGTTTCCCCGGTTGAGAAATTTTAAGCGGGCCCACCCCTGGTGGTCCCCTTCCGAAAAACCCCTTTAAGTTTCAGCTTTGCAACCATTTTTCCCCCGGGAACCAAGTTTTGGGTTTTCTGGGAAAAACCCCCGCCGAGTCTGGGAGGAACTTCGGCGGATCGTAGTGGCATCGTTTATGGTTTAAAAACTAGGGCGGTATCTGTTTCCCCCTTTCGAACCTCTAACTTTTGTTTTTGATTAATGAAAACATTTGGCAAGCTTTGTTCGTCCGTTTTGCGCGATCCAAAAATTTCCCTCTAAGCGCAAACAAAATGCCCCCATTTTCCCCTATTAATCTTCCCTCGGGGTTTCGAAACAACAAAATAAAACCCGAGGTCCTATTCCATTATTCCATGCACGCAGTATAGGCAAAGGGTTTGCCTGCTTTAACACTCTAATTTGTTCAAAGAAAACTCCCCGGCCCGACTGGGACATCAGAAAGAGCCCCGCGACGGGATTTTAGGGGGGCCCCCCCGCGAGGCTAAGCCCACCGGTAGGACGCCCCAATCACCCCAGTTAACCCCGCGAGCGGGAACCAGGGGCGACAAGATTCAATAGAGTTTTTTAACCGCAACAACTTTAATATACGCTATTGGAGCTGGAATTCCCGCGGTGTGGACCAGATTTGCCCCAATGGACCCTTTTTTAAAGGTTTTAAAGTGTATCTTTCCCGTTTAGGGGGGCCCGGATGAGTCCGTACGTTTTTTTTGTGAACCTCCCGTCCCGGGATGGGTAATTTGCGCCCCTCTGCCTCCTTTGGATGGGTAGCTTTTTCTCAGGCCCTTTCCCCGGGAACGAACCCGATTCCCCGTTCCCGTTAAAACCCAATGGAGGCGCGAACCCCATCGACAGTTGAAAGGCAGTCATTGAAAGAGGTGCCGGGCTAGGCCCCGTGCGATCAGCAAAAATTTATTCAGAGTACAAAAAAAAAGGTGGACAAACAGCGAGCCGCCCCCAAACGATTGGGTTTTGTCAAAATAAAAGGCCCCTTTCCTCATGGTGGGGATTGTTTGATGTATTAGCTCTGAATACACAGTTATCCAAAAAGGGGGTACAATCAAGAACCAAAACTGATTTAATGACCCATTCGCGGTTTCACCTTAATTGGGCATGCACTGGGGAAGCATGTTAATCTTTTAGACAAGCATATGATCTGGCCGGGTCAACCCGGGAGCTTCGTGTTCGGTTCTGCAAGGGAGTAACTGCGAGCGAGCCCGAAGATCGCGCTAGTCTTTTTCGCGCGCGCGCGGTTCGATGCCCAAACACCGAGCGCGCGGACAGTGTAGGCCATTTTATTTGCCCCCGGTCTTGTCAGCGGTCGGCGACACTGCGTGTTTTAAAGTTTTTGTAAAACGACGAGAGAAGACGGAAGCGAGAGTAAAACCCCCCACGCCGGCCTCTCTCTTCCCCCCCCTCCCGTTAAAATCCACAAGATCAAAATACCGTGTTCTTTTTCTCCCCCAAAGATGAGCGCGGTTCGAGAGCCGCGCGATTCACCCTGACGCTAGATCGACATGGCGAGCTTAGACGCGAGGGCGTTTTTGGGTTCGTACGCGTTAACCGCACACGACCAGCAATAAGATTTTGCACGGCGTACCCAAAACGAGCGGGGAAAAGCAATCTTCCCCCCAAATCGATCCGTGGAGGAGAGCCCCTAAGCGCGACGATTCCTGTGGTACGAAACGAGAGGGGAAAAAGGCGGCCAACAAAACTAGAGGGTGCGCGCCCATAAGGCCATTCGGTTTGCGACACCGACTGTGGCAATGCTGTGCTCGTAATAAATAAGTGTGCGTTAATTTTGCGCGCGTCGGCGACGAACGAGAAGAGCCCCACGTAACCCGGGGAAGAGGAAACGAGCGCGCGGAGTGAACGTTTTCGTTCTCGCGAGACACGCAACCCCCAAGCATGAGAACTTGGGGCGGGGGCGTTCTGCGACGACGTATTATTTTAATATTTTTGGTTCCAAATAAACATTTTATAAAATGTTTCCCGGTCAGAGTCGCTCGACAAAATCCCTTCTCGACCCGTTCAGGCGATTCTTTTTTTTTTAACGTCGGAGCGCGAACTACAATATTAATTCTCCCACTCCTTATAGACCCAACCGACCCGGGCCCAAACGGTCGGGGGACGGTGGAGAGCGGTTTTGAAACAGCCGGAGTGGCGAGATACTCGAAAAGACGTTTAGACTCGTCCCGGGCTGTCGACTCGTTTGACGCGCCGAGGTCGTATTTTTTAGTACCCAACGGCCGGGCCCGGCGGTCGGCAAGCACGGGCCCACGCCGGCCCTATGCGAGCGCGAGCGCCGAAAGGCTTCAATCGAGAAATGCGCGGGGGAGCGACGATCGAAAAAATCCTATTGTACGATTAAATTTATCACAATAGCCGTATGGCGAAGTCAAAAAACGTAATTAGCATTAAAAAAAGAAAAAACAAAACGAAATGCCGGGACAAAAGGGAAAGCACGCCCGGGACCCCCGGGCCCGGGCGGAACCCCCGGGGGGGCGACCTGGGCCGGGGGACACCTCCGGGCCGGGGGGACCCCGGGAAATACGGCCCCCACCCGGGGACACCTCGGGACGGGCGGACCCCCGGACGGCCCCAATGATCTTCAAAGTCAGACGACCGCCCGGCGGTACCTCCGGAACACTTTTAAAGACATTTACGGGGGCCGCAACGAGGAGACTACGTAAAAAGTTTCGGGGCGAAATTTTCTACTATTCGGCGTCGTCGAATGAGGGCGCTGCCGATTACTAACTCGAAAGTGTCCAAAACCCCCGTGTCGGGACATATATTTCGAATTTTTACGGAGATACGCAAAACGCAAGCTGGGTGACCGCGGGGTTTCGGTAGGAACACTCCCCGAGCGAAAAAACGCCGGGCAACCCAGACGGCTCGTTACGGGCCGGGGGATTTTACTGCGGCACCACAAAAAGGGCCCGGGGTCAACTTGGGGCGGGGCGGCACCCCGGGACGGGGGAACCTCCCGGGCGACCGAATGATTTCACCAAGTCCGTCGCCCCCCGGCGGTACCTCCGGGGCCTTGACGGGAGTGCGCCGTACGAGGAGATAATACTACGATACGGAAAAGTTTGGGCAAGGTTTTGACTTTTCGACGTCGGCACGACCCCGCAACACATTATTACAAATCTGTAAATTTT
>NW_028190177.1:0-4234 GCF_048542155.1 Nylanderia fulva | reverse complement strand
GCAATAAAAAGCCCAGAAAAGAGTCTTTGATGGAGTACCCAAGTTTTACAGATAAGAATAGATTTGCGACTGTAGAAAGGGGGAAAGGTGGTTAAGGGAAAATTTTTCTATTGAAAGATTTAAACGGACAGAATAAATTGGAAAAAACGACTGATATCTGCTCCCGGGTATCGCGCATTCAATATCGAGGGTTGACAACCCCTAGAATGTTTCAATTACCGGTTAGTCAGGTTTAACCCCAAAATAACGAAATGTCAGCATGTCTTGAAAACTTTTGAGAGAAAATTAAAAAATGTCGAATTATTTAAAATGGGGAATTACTTAAAAATCAAGGATGGTTTGGGAACGACTGTATTAGTGATGGTCAACCCTAGTATTTTTGTACGAGTAAGAAATTTGGAAGGCCTACATTTGATAAATTTAATCCAGCACATTTTTAAGCAAATGAGGCCATTGTAGAATTATCGATGAGAAAATTTTTAAAATTGAACCCACGAATTTAATCCGTTGAGAAAAAGGTGTGAAATGTAGATCGTGATGGGGAAACTCTAATTTTTTGTGAATGCAGAATTATGATTGGAGGGGGCCAAAAGTATATTAGGGAAAATATATGGCCTTTTCAATAACATGCTGTTTCGTGTTACGCAATGTAATTTTCAATGTGCGTTATTTGGAGTAAGGCAACAAAATACTGAAAAAAAAAGCATCGAAGCATTTAGATGCTATTCGGCGTAGGTGAACGTAAAATTGCAACTTCAAGCGGTTAAAAGATTTTCGGAAAAAGCTCGAAGAACGAACCCAAAAAGATGTTTGGAATTTTTACGGCTTAAATCGACGTTTTTCCGACATCAATGATTATTAAAACTAAATTTAAAGACGTAAAACATGTTGCCCGAATATCCAAAAATGTAATTACAATTGAACTAAGCGGGAAAGCATTTAATTTTTTTTAATTTACCAACTTTCGACTTAAAAGGAAAAAAGGTGTCATTTTACAAATTTTGTTAAGTAGAATTTTTAAAGGGAAACGATAAACGGCATTTGTAACAAAGTAAGAGCACCTTTTGAAAAAAAAAAAAACCGAATGAATCAACTTTACCCGTGTAGAAAATACAGTTAAATTTTATATATTTTTTGTAAACGGGTTCTAAAAAAATTATCAACAATGGATTACCGCCTTGCCGCGAGTTATCACGATTATTAAAAAAAAAGTAAAAGTAAAAGCGCTATTTTCACGAAGGTAAAAAGGGAAATGAATCGTGGCCTCCCCCCCACGTGTATTTTGAGAGCTGAACAAAATTGGAAATGGTATTCCCAAATGATATGGAGTTTCAAGAAAAAAGGGCCCAAGGAGAAAGGGGCATACATATTGTTTTTAAACGATTAAATAAGGCGCGTATAAAGGCGCCGTAAACGCTACATTAAAACATCAACTGTTTTGCGCTTATAAAAGTTGCCGTAAACGCCAAAAAAAATATCGGTTGCTCTGGCGCTTTTTAAAAGCGCTGTAAGCGCTGCATTAAAAGAGTGCAAAAGTTTTTAATTGACCAGGCCTTATGACTTTCAAATGATTCCAGAAAAAAAATTTTAGCAGAAAAAGTATGCGTGTTAAATGGAGAGAGAATAAAAATATATGGTTGCGTTTTCACGGAAGGGCGAGGAGGGGGCCCCTTCTTTATTTTCAATTTCATACAAGAATATAAAAAATTCTGTTGCAATTGAAAAAATGGCAAGTACGTTAAAAGTTATTCAAATTTTCAAACATTAATATATGATTAAAAAAAATATATATGATACTGTAAAATAATTAATTTAAATGAATATATACCTATATTAATTTTTGAAAGTATTGCATAAATTTTTTACTTTTACAAAGTTAGTGATAAGAATTTAAAAAACATATATTTTTAAACTGAATTAAAAAACTGCTCTATTTTGACTTTAAAAAAGTAAGGATACCCTAAAAAAATCTAAAAATAAAAAGGTCGGCCATGTTCAAAAGAAGGACTAAAAAAATTAAAAAACGATTAATAAAAAATTTATCACAAAAGTAACTGATATGTTATTAAAGGTCCCAGTTAAAAGTGAACATACGAAGTGTATTTTTAAATTTAGAAATAAAAATTTTACCATGAAAGTAACTGGATTTTTTATTCAAGGTGCAAGTTCAAAAAATTCATAAAATTAAGAAAAAACGTTTACATTTGATTCAGAAAAAAAGTGAGTTTATTTTAGTGAAACAAAAAAATAGTCGTTATAGGATTGATTTAAAATTTACTAGCCCGTACAATGAAAAATAATTGCTCGAAATTTCCCCGAGCCCCCAATTTTAAGCTCAGAAAAAACATGGCGGCCGGGTCTCAAAAAACTTTCGATGGGTAAAATAAATAATTAAAAATAAGGTTGGAAAATTGTATAAATTTAAAAAAATCCAACTTCTTTAGAAAAACGGTAAGTAAAACGGTAGTAAAAGGGGGTGTATATTAAGTAAAATTTTAAAAATTACATTTCTAGGTCAACTAAAAAAGCTTTCGCTTAAAAAGTTTATGATTTTGTCGTAAATACAATAAAAAATTTATTAATTTTTAAAGATAAAAGGGGGAAAATAAATTCAAAAAAATATTAATACAAAAAAAATTTATCAATTTTGACTTGAAAAAAATTGAAGGGTTTCTCAAAGGGAAAAGGTTCTTTTGGATTACAATTTTTTCAGAAAACAGAAGAAAAAGGTTTTTGTAATAGTTTTGTTTTCATTCGTGGGGGTTGTAGAGTTTTTAAAAATACGTTGAATCCTTTTTCTAATCTAAATCTTCTTAAGTAAATTTTTGTTTTCAAATGTTAGAATTATTCGAAGAGCTTCAAAAATTTTTTTAAAGGACATCGAGAAAATCATATTTTTTTAAAGCAGGCCCCCCATTTTATTTTTCAGAGCAAACAAATTTGGTACCGGGAAAATTACGGCAATTTTTTTTTCTTGAAAGGGCTAGTTTAAATTTAAAAATAAATTCCCTATAAACGACTTTAATTTGTGCTTTAAAATAACATATGCATTTTTTTCTAAAAATAAAAAGTAATCAGTTTTATTTGTATGATATTCAATGTGAATTTGCCCCTTTGAATAAAAATCCATTTATTTTTCATGGTAATTTATTTCTAAAATTTTGATAATATACACTTAGTAGTTTACTTTGAACTGGCCCTTGAAAAACAATCAGTTCTTTTTGATAAAAATTTATTAGAGTTTTTAAATTTTTTAATCCTTCTTTGAAAATGGCTGACCCTTTTTATTTTTATGATTTTTTTTGGTATTATATACTAAAGTTTGACAGGTGGGACATGCGTTGGCCAGGGGAAAAAAGAAATCCCCCGGCCAAACGGGTTTTCAACGCAGTTTGGGGGTCACCATACCCCGATGTCGTGGGCGTCTGGGGGACGAGAGAAATTTCCCCGTTTTTCATGAAATACGATTCGCCTACCCCCTAATGCGAGTACCCTGAAAACGAGTTACAGTGCATACCCCCGGTTTGTCGAGGGAGAAATGCTTGTACGTCAAAAAGTGTGGTGGCACGTCCGAACGCGTTTTCGCATCGTACCATCGCGTCCAAACTTTTTCCTCCTCTTTTCTCTTCTTCTTTATTACCTCATCATCATCATCACCATTGTGTCATCACCCCTTTTATCTTACGAGAGGGTTGATAGACCCCCATCTCCTCAAGTCATTAATAGGAGTTCCATCCCGTCATAATCGGGGTGTACATTGCCCCATCGTCGCTGTTTGGTCGCTGTGCTGTCGCGTCGTCGGAGTTTATAATTAATCTCGTGTTGAGATTGTGATCACCTCCATTCTCGTCGCTCTTAGCGCTCGTTTTCCATTTTTTCACAAAAACAATTTTTCACTCATACACTATGCTCGAAATGTCACCCGTCAGATCCGGCAGTGGCATCGGGTTTATTATATACCCCCATCATCCCTTTTTTTTTCAAAGATGATGCAATACTCCAAAGTTTTCTATTTTCCCGAAAGATATCTTCCCCGAAACAAAAAATGCGGCTGTTGACATCGACGTTTTAAAACCTTCCCCGAAGTATTAAAATCACTCAGAAACGTTGACAATCTTCACAATTGTTACACTATTTTAAACAGAAAATAAATAGGTTTCAAACAAGTAATTGACGATGATAATGAGACAATGGGGATGGTTCTCGGTTTTTTTTTCCATTGCTCCCCTATTTT
>NW_028190176.1:0-4261 GCF_048542155.1 Nylanderia fulva | reverse complement strand
GTTTACAAAATCGTAAATCAAAGAAAGCACAGTTTAAGATCAAAAAATTCTTGTAAAAAATTGTATTTTTTTTTCTCTGTAAAAATTTAAGGGTTTTTTTAAAGCATTTGCAAAATTAATTAATATATTTTTTTTATTTTTTTTATATATTAATATTTTATGCTTTAAACAATTTTTGAAATGTTATCATTAAAAAAAAAATATCTTTGTTTTTTCGACGTTTTATTTATTCATTTGATTAAATAAAAGAAAAAAAAATTACTATTTTTTAATGTAAATATAAAAAGGGGTATATATATAATATATCATTTGGCTTTGAAAAAATTTTAAATATTAAATAAATTATAACTAAAAAATATATATTTAGTTTTAAAATATTTTCTTTTTTTTTTATTTTTTTATTTTATATTTTTATAAAAAAATTTTACTAAATTTTTCTGCACCAATTATTAATTTTTAATTCGTATACTTTTATATATCAGTTTTGTAGTATAACGTACGAATATTTTTCTTTTTATCTTTTTTTTTCGAAAAAATTTTGGTAACAAAAATAATGCTATTTAAATTACATGTCAAACAGTGGGAAAAATGCAAAGAAACATTAATGCATTAAGTTTATCTGCTTTTTGGATAAAATTTTAATGATTCTTTTTTTTTGTTTTAAGAAACAAAAAGAAAAAAAATGTGTGCGTTGGCTTTTTAATTTTGCAAAAAAATTGTGTTATCTTATTCTTTTCACCCCTAACTTTAAATTTAAAATTTGGGAAAGTTTTTTTCGAAGAAAAAGTAAAATTAAATTTTATATATTTTTGTTTTTCTCAAAATTTACTTAAAAAAATATAAAAACGAAAAAAATAAAAAAAAAATTTTATAAATAATATTATATACAAAATAAAAAAATTTTAAAAAAAAATAAAAAAAATTAAAAATCAAAAAGCTCCAAATTAAAAAATCCAGAAAAATAAAGCTAGACCCGACCCCGTTTTAGGGTCAAAAATTTTTTTTTTAATACAGTATTATTAACAAATTTTTTCATCTTATTTAACCACTTTAGTTAAAATTAATATTAAACAATAAAATAAAACCATATTGAACGAATTTGCTACGCAGCTTGTAGGAAAATTATTATCTTTAATTATTTCCAATGAATTAATGACAAAAAGAACAAAAAAAATTGCAGGCAGTTCTAATTTTGTCTTATTCAATTTCCAAAAAAAAAGGGAACAAACTAATTTTAACTGTGACCGCCTTTTTATTCCATCACTTTTGTATTAATTTGGGCGGAATAAATTTAAAAATTTTTCTACGACTAGTTTTGTATGAATCTGTTAAAATTGTTTTTTTTTTTCATTTATTAATATTAATTTTTTCACTGAAGGTCTAAAAAAAACCGAATCTTTTTGTAATAAATCTTATTAAAAAAAATATTTTGGGCCCTAATAACACTTCGGTCTGCCCCTTTTTCTATTTTTTATTTATTAAATCTTGGGGGCATTTTGATTTAATTTATTTTTATTTATATTTAAAAATTTTTTTTATTTCTGTATTTAATTTGTTTTTTACAAATTTTTTTATTTTTTGTTACTTTTTTTTTACTTTATTTTTTTGTAAGTAAATTTTGAACCTTAAATTTATATTAAATTTTATTATATATTTATCTTTTTTTTTTAAAAACTTTCCCGTTAAAAACGTTTAGGTATTAAAAAAAATTAATAAAATCAAATTTTTAAATTATATATATTATATTACAAAAATTTTTAATCTATTAAATTTTTTGAATTTTCCTTTCCCAATTTTTTTTATATATCTCTCTTTATTATATTCAAAATTTATGTTTTTTAACGTTTTTGGTATCCAAATTTTTAAATTTTGTTTTAATTTTCCTCTTCATTATTTGGAATTAATTTTATAAAAAGAACTATAAAAATTAATTTCTTTTGTTTAAAAATAAGAATTTTTTTAAATTAAAAATCATCAAGATCATATCTAGTAGCTTTTTTAAACCTTTAGATCTTTTTTTGAGTTTTTTCAAAAATTTATTGCTCAAATTTAAATCGATGTGATAAGCTTAAGAAAGATTTTAAATGTGTGATAAATGGAAGACTTTGAACTAATTTCAGAAAACTTGGAAAATCATTCAAACCCAGCATTGCTCGAACGGGCCCAATTTATTTTTTGGTGAGTTTATAATAAATTAATATATTTGTATATATATAACATGTTTGGATACAAATTTTAAATTCGACAAGAATTTTAAAGTATAGATTAATTAATTATTTAACGAACACACACAATTGATGTATCCATAAAACAGCATAAAACTTATCTTTATTACTCAATTCTGCAATAATTTTACTGTGCGTTCTTATTCAAATTATTTTTACATTATCGAAAAATTGAACGCGATAAAACATCGAACGAAATATATATGTGACTCTATTATTATAGAAATAATTATTAAAGAAATAATTGTTTGTAAAGATAGCGATCTTGGATGCTTGATCGCTATGAACAATAATTTATAATTTAGATTTCTCTTTCATTCTTAATTCATTAAATAAATATATTACGTAAAAAAATACGTTTTGGAGATCTAGATATATATTTAACACATTTTACTTTATCTTTTTAAATTAATTTTATAAAATAAAATAAATAATGCAATATAATAATTTTTAATCAGTTCTATATATATTGCGAATTAACAGAAATTACATAAATATAATACATAATATTTGTCATATAAAATGTTACATTCAAGTTATTTTGCTTTTTAATCGATCTATAATCAATAAGTAACAAAATAATAACGCGTGCAGAGAGACAGCAAATTCTGTGGGTTTTTCGCACTTCATATGCTTATTTCAATTAGTATAATATCCACTAAAAGAATGTAAAATAAAAATTTTAATAAATAATTTTATATTGTATAAACATATAAAAAAAAAATATTATATAATCAGAAAAAATCCCAAGGTGTTTTTTGTTACATTATTTATTACTTTTATGTTACATGGCAGCTATATCCCGTTTTTAAATGGAACTATAATGAACAACAAAAAAAGAAAATATCCAAAAAATTTCCTCGGAAAAACGCAAATGTAATCCTATTTTATTTTTTGGTGAGTAATTCCCAAATTATGTTTTTTAAAAAGAATTTTGGGAAAAATTTAATAATTAATACATAGGGGGACTCAAAAAAATTTTTCGAATTGGTTAAAAAAAAAGATTTGGAAGAGACCGACTTTTTATGAAACCCTTTACAAAAAGACAAAAACTAGCCTTTTAAAAAAGTTTAAAAGCAAAGTTTGGGAAAAAACGAAGTAGAGTCGTGCGCCAAAAAAAAAATGGCCGAATTGTAACCCCAAATTACTCAGAGTTTTATTGAAACTTTTTTGGGAAAAACCAATAATTAATTGGTTTTAGCAAAGCAAAAAGGGGAAATTTATTCTTAGGGGGTTTTAATTCATAATAAATAAAAACGAACTTGTATTGATTCACGTTTTTTAAATAGGCATGTTTTGATTTTATTTATTAAAGAAACAAATTTGGATTTTAACTTGTTTTTTTTTAAGGGAAAAGCCACAGCAAACAGAAACATATCATAAATTAAATAAAAAATAATTGGGGTAATATACATAAATATAATTGGGATATTATACAAAAAAAATTTTTTTAAAAATTTCGTAAATTAACAAACAAAAATAAAAATAAATTTTTTAAATTAAGTTTAAACTGGCGCGTAAAATATATTTTTACATTAATCAAACTTTAATTATTCAAAAATGTTATAGAATTGCCAACCATTGTTACTTGCAACATTTTTGCACTATTTTGCAAGCAAAAAGAAAAAAGGGGTAAGAAGTGTATTCCCAAGGGAGCGGTCTAATTTATTGTCTTTTGGTACTTTTTTTATACATTGTCTAGGCAGTTTATGCGCAATAGCACTGAAGGTCAAAATAAAATGTATACATTTTTGTATAAAAAAATATTGAAATCTCCACTTCTGTGCTAGATAATGAGACCTTGTTGGACCGGTTATATGTATAGATCAAGTACATAAATTTTTAAAACCCTTTCTAAATTTATAACGTAAAATAGAGAACAAAATAAAATTCCCGGGATTTAAAAAATTAAACTAAATATGTATTATGTTTAAAACTGATGAATTCAATAATTTTTATTATATATTATTTTTTGATGGTAAATTTTCTGGTATGATTTACCAGATTTGGAAAAAATCCCTATGGGATCTACCTTT
>NW_028190175.1:0-4261 GCF_048542155.1 Nylanderia fulva | reverse complement strand
GATCATATTTTTTGGGGCGAAATTTTCCTCAAAAATTAATAAAATTGGGCGATTTGTAATGGCTAAAATTCAAAAAAAAATTTAAAAATGGGGAAAAAAAAAAAATTACAAATACGTGAAAATTGTTTGTGTAATATTTATGTTATAAAAAACATTTAATAAATAAAAGAAAAAAATTAAAAAAATTGATTTTCTTTTAAATTTGTTATCCCCAAAGATATACAAATAGATATAACTATTAAAAGTTAACTAATATTAAGAAATGGGTACTCGATTTCATCCGCAATTACGACAGACAAAGACCGCGTTAAAAAAAAGCATACGATGCGAGGGTATACGCGGAATCAGAATTAGACAGTAATGACCGCTTTTAAAAAAACGCATACGATGCGGGGATACGCGAAATCAGAATTACGAAGATAATGACCGCGTTTAAAAAGAACCCAAAGCGAGATATACGCGGAAAAAAGAAATTTATCAAGGCAAGCAAAGCAGAAGGACTTTGAATCTGTTTTTTTTTAAAAAAATGTTTTTTAAATCATAAAAAAAAAATGCACTTGGTTTATAGAAAAAAAAATTTTTTAAAACCTCTCCCCAACGTTTTTCCGCCCCGCCTCGGGCGCGTTGACCCTTTAACGCGGCCCCTTTTGGGGATTCTTTTTTCGTTGGGGCATCCTGTTTTACCTTTAGGTTTAATAAGGGGCCCCTTTATTTATAGTTGCAGGGGTGCTTGATTTTTTACTAAAAAGACCCACACGGGTACGTTTTTACTCCCAAAAATTAAAACTTGTTTTTAGTACAGCGGGGGCCAAAAGTGCCCAAAGCACACGCACTTTTTGATTTTTTTCTTTGCTTTCCTTTTTTTTTTTCTTTTTTTTACATTTGGGTTTTTTTGAGTGTTTAACAAGATGAGAAATAAAAGAAAAAAATAAAGGAAAAAAAGGCTAAGGGGGAGTGTAACGTTTCAAACGGACCGAGAATTTCAAACCCGGCGACCTTTAAACCCGGGTACGAATTGGGGGATGCCGGATCTCGAGAAGGTTTGGGCACTTTTCGGCTCGCAAATTATCAAATGATCTTGAAAAATTTTTGAATTTAGAAGAAGGTTTTGGATACCCTTTTTTTAAACTTTTTAGCCGTTTCTCCGCTATTTTTTGCAAAAGTTGTTGTCTTTTTAAAAAAATGCAAATCTGAAGTGCTTTCACCGACTGAAAAAAGCGGGGGTTTGGGTTTTTAAATTTAATTTAGTCTGTCAAAAATTGCCCCAAAATTTATATTCCTAGTTTTCCCTTTTTTGAAAACGGAAAGAAAATCGTCAAATTTTTTTACTTGCTATGGGGCCCTAGGAGTAGGATTTTAAAAGGAATAATAAAAATTTTGGGTTTTTTGGATCCCCGCGCCCAATTTTTAAATTTCATTCTAGGGCAAGTCTTTTTAAAAGAATCGCTTTGGAGCAGAGGGGGTTTTTTGCCCCAAGTCAGTAGGGAAAAACTGCAGTCGGGAAAGAAAAGGGAAAAAATTTTTAAAATGATGAGAAAAGAGAATAAAGATGGTATTATTTTTTTTTCTGGTGAGGGGTTGTGGGAAAGCGGTTTTTTCGTCACTTTTGGGGTTGTATCGCTTATTGGATGGCTTAGCGGCAAAGTGGTTGATTTTTAAAAAAAAAATTTTTAAAAACCCCCTTTTTTTTGGGGGAAAAAACCAAAAAACCCCAAAACCCCCCAAATTTTCCCTTTCCTCCAAAGGGAACACAATTTTCTCCACAAAATGATTTGGAACCCGTTAAAAAGGTTACCTCAAATTTTTTCCCCCCTTTTTTTTTGGTCAATAATTTTTTAACCCCCTCAAAATACCCAAATTAAACCGGTGGGGGGGGGGTCGTCGGGGGGGGTTCCCCCTTACGTGTTTAATTTTTATCTTTTTTTTAAAAAAACCCAAATTTAAGATGTATCTTCCCCTTTAGTTTCCCGATTAAATTTTTAAAAATTTAAATTTAAATTTTATTTAAAAACCCACCAAAAATTTTTGGGGGTTTCCTTTTTCCCTTTATTTCATAAAAAATTAAAAAACTTTTGACCTTACCAAATTTCCCCTTTTTCCCCCGGGAAAAAAGATTTAAAACCTTCTCCAACCCCGATTTCCCAACCCAACAATGGGGGGGGGGGGGGGGGGGGGGGGGGGGGGGGGGGGGGGGGGGGGGGGGGGGGGGGGGGGGGGGGGGGGGGGGGGGGGGGGGGGGGGGGGGGGGGGGGGGGGGGGGGGGGGGGGGGGGGGGGGTTTGCGTTTTCTTCTCCTTAACGTTATCTGTATATTTCTAAGAAATTTTAAATTTAAAAATTTTTAAGAAGGGCCCAAGCCCTTGGGATTAAAGCCGACAATCAAGGGGGTTGTCCGCACCCGGGGACATGTCAAACCCATCCGGGTGTCAATCCCGGCTTTTTTATTGACGGGGGGGGGGTTTAAATTTTTCTATGTATTTTAAGAATTATCAGCGAAAATTAAATTTTCTCCGAAGATATTTACACAAATTTTCTCACGAAATTTAAAAAATTTCATCATATCCCCCGAAAAAAAAGGGTTGACGGGGGATAAAATGAGGACCGATGCCGGTGGGCCCCGGGGGCCCTTTAGTACCACTGGCGGCGCATGCTTTTTTCGAGGGTTTCAAGAAAAAAAAGTTTAGTGGCAAAGAAGTTTTTTGTAAAAGTGTGAAAAAGTGAATTTTTTTTTTACAAAAAAAGGAGAACGTTGAGCGCGACCTGTTGGAGCGTTCCCGCCAAGTTCTAATTGGGCAAATATTTGGGATGGCTGCAAGAGTGCGAAGAATTAATCGAAGAGCTGGAAACGCAGCCGTGCCAGCGTCCGCGCTCCGATTGGACATAGACAATCTCGGGTTTGGCGAGAATAGCGCGACCGAGGGTGCGAAGGTGCGCTTGCAGAGACGATATGTCGGTGAATCCATGCCTATGTGGCGGCGGATTCAGTGGCGGCGGCAATAACGCGCAAAGACTCGTTTGGCGCGAAATCGATACGGCGTTCGATAGCCGTATACTGACCGGTGCGGTAATTAACGCGGGACTATATCGAACCGCGTCAATTTTTGGAAAATGCCAAAGACATTATAGTCGGGGAACGTGGAGAATGTGCTGCAAAGACACATCAGTGTAAAAGGAACACTGTTTTAAACGGTGAATTTGTTGTCCGGTGACAAGCGTGCCAATAAAAGTATTAATACGAGAAACTTTGAACTCTTTTCGCACGTCCGATGTACGCGAGTGGTACGAGCGCCGCGTAATCGAGCCCACGCTAGCATCGCTAGAAGAGTTCCAGGAAGCGATAGCGGCTGGGCATTGTCGCGGATAATAGATTGGGCAGTGAATGTAAATAAGTACATCCAAAGCGCGCGGGATGTCATGTCAAATTACCGCAAAAAATTTGGAACAAAGAGAGCGGGGGTTAATGTGCAATCAGCGGACAATGCGTGTTTCGCATGGTCGGTGGTGGCCGCTCTTTACCCTGCTGAAATAAACACGGGGCGAGAATCCTCTTATCCACATTAACAAAAGGCTGAATCTCCAAAAATTGAGTTCCCGTGACTGTGAAATCAAATTAAAAGTTTGAACTTTCAACGACATTTCCCTGAATGTGTAAAATCATCGAGAACGAAACATCGTCCCGTTTCGTCTTTTGGAAAAAAAGAAGGACAGGCACGTCAATCTGCTGTCGTGGAGGAAAGAAAACAGCGTTGGACATTTCGCGTGCATAAAAAATCGTCTCGTCTCGTGAGCTCGCAACTTGAGCAAACCACTGGTCAAAAATTTATTTGCGATCGGTAAGTATATAGTAACTTAAATTATATTTAAAATATTCTAATTTAAATTTTTTTATTTTTTTACAGAGGCCCACATTATTTTTATTCTGAGGACCAGTTGCCGGCGCATATGGAAGATTGCGGGAAATGAACGACTGCGCTACCGGTTGCCGAGCGACAAGGACAAGTGGCTCAGCTTCGACCAATACAAGAGGAAGGACGGCTGCCGTTTGTAGTGTACGCCGACTCCCAGTGGTGTTTTGGCAAAGACCCAAGATGCCAAAAATCATCAACACCATCAAGTGTTTTAGCATCGCATACTATTACAGTGGTCGTACGACAGTTCGTTGTCCGCGTAAATTCCCCGCCGTAGTGTCGATTTCGTCGCGTGGTTCGCCGAACAGCTTAAAATTTAGCAATCCCGTTAAAAAATTTAAAAGGACCCAAAGC
>NW_028190174.1:0-4344 GCF_048542155.1 Nylanderia fulva | reverse complement strand
CACGCCGCGAACGGACTTGGAAGAATTTGTCGCTCGCCCGGCGAAAGCAACACGCCGCGAACGGACTTGGAAGAATTTTCGCTCGCCCGGCGAAAGCAACACGCCGCGAACGGACTTGGAATGAATTTCTCGCTCGCCCGGCGAAAGCAACACGCCGCGAACGGACTTGGAAGAATTTCTCGCTCGCCCGGCGAAAGCAACACGCCGCGAGCGAACTTGGAAGAATTTGTCGCTCGCCCGGCGAAAACAACACGCCGCGAACGGACTTGGATGAATTTCTCGCTCGCCCGGCGAAAGCAACACGCCGCGAACGGACTTGGATGAATTTCTCGCTCGCCCGGCGAAAGCAACACGCCGCGAACGGACTTGGAAGAATTTCTCGCTCGCCCGGCGAAAGCAACACGCCGCGAGCGAACTTGGAAGAATTTGTCGCTCGCCCGGCGAAAGCAACACGCCGCGAGCGAACTTGGAAAAAGCGGCTTGTGCGGCCGGAGGTGTCGCCCGCCAACGAAATTAACACGCCTTAATCGGACTTGTGGTACGGACGGCGCGTGCCGCCGGAGGTGTCGCCCACCAACGAAAGCAACACGCCGCGAACGGACTTGGAAGAATTTGTCGCTCGCCCGGCAAAAGCAACACGCCGCGAACGGACTTGGAAGAATTTCTTGCTCGCCCGGCGAAAGCAACACGCCGCGAGCGTACTTGGAAGAATTTGTCGCTCGCCCGGCGAAAGCAACACGAGGCGCACGGACTTGGATGAATTTCTCGCTCGCCCGGCAAAAGCAACACGCCGCGAACGGACTTGGAAGAATTTCTCGCTCGCCCGGCGAAAGCAACACGCCGCGAACGAACTTGGAAGAATTTGTCGCTCGCCCGACGAAAGCAACACGCCGCGAGCGAACTTGGAAAAAGCGGCTTGTGCGGCCGGAGGTGTCGCCCGCCAACGAAAGCAACACGCCGCGATCGGACTTGTGGTACGGGCGACGCGTGCCGCCGGAAGTGTCGCCCGCCAACGAAAACAACACGCCGCGAACGGACTTGGACGAATTTCTCGCTCGCCCGGCGAAAGCAACACGCCGCGAACGGACTTGGAAGAATTTCTCGCCCGCCCGGCGAAAGCAACACGCCGCGAGCGAACTTGGAAGAATTTGTCGCTCGCCCGGCGAAAACAACACGCCGCGAACGGACTTGGATGAATTTCTTGCTCGCCCGGCGAAAGCAACACGCCGCGAACGGACTTGGATGAATTTCTCGCTCGCCCGGCGAAAGCAACACGCCGCGAACGGACTTGGTAGAATTTCTCGCTCGCCCGGCAAAAGCAACACGCCGCGAGCGAACTTGGAAGAATTTGTCGCTCGCCCGGCGAAAGCAACATGCCGCGAACGGACTTGGATGAATTTCTCGCTCGCCCGCGAAAGCAACACGCCGCGAGCGAACTTGGAAGAATTTGTCGCTCGCCCGGCGAAAGCAACACGCGGCGAACGGACTTGGATGAATTTCTCGCTCGCCCGGCGAAAGCAACACGCCGCGAACGGATTTGGAAGAATTTCTCGCTCGCCCGGCGAAAGCAACACGCCGCGAACGGACTTGGAAAATGCGGCTTGTGCGGCCGGAGGTGTCGCCCGCCAACGAAAGCAACACGCCGCGAACGGACTTGGAAGAATTTGTCGCTCGCCCGGCGAAAGCAACACGCCGCGAACGGACTTGGATGAATTTCTCGCTCGCCCGGCGAAAGCAACACGCCGCGAACGGACTTGGTACAATTTCTCGCTCGCCCGGCAAAAGCAACACGCCGCGAGCGAACTTGGAAGAATTTGTCGCTCGCCCGGCGAAAGCAACACGCCGCGAACGGACTTGGATGAATTTCTCGCTCGCCCGCGAAAGCAACACGCCGCGAACGGACTTGGAAGAATTTCTCGCTCGCCCGGCGAAAGCAACACGCCGCGAGCGAACTTGGAAGAATTTGTCGCTCGCCCGGCGAAAGCAACACGCGGCGAACGGACTTGCATGAATTTCTCGCTCGCCCGGCGAAAGCAACACGCCGCGAACGGATTTGGAAGAATTTCTCGCTCGCCCGGGGAAAGCAACACGCCGCGAACGGACTTGGAAGAATTTCTCGCTCGCCCGGGGAAAGCAACACGCCGCGAACGGACTTGGAAGAATTTCTCGCTCGCCCGGCGAAAGCAACACGCCGCGAGCGAACTTGGAAGAATTTGTCGCTCGCCCGGCGAAAGCAACACGCCGCGAACGGACTTGGATGAATTTCTCGCTCGCCCGGCGAAAGCAACACGCCGCGAACGGACTTGGAAGAATTTCTCGCTCGCCCGGCGAAAGCAACACGCCGCGAGCGAAGTTGGAAGAATTTGTCGCTCGCCCGGCGAAAGCAACACGCCGCGAACGGACTTGGAAGAATTTCTCGCTCGCCCGGCGAAAGCAACACGCCGCGAGCGAACTTGGAAGAATTTGTCGCTCGCCCGGCGAAAGCAACACGCCGCGAGCGAACTTGGAAAAAGCGGCTAGTGCGGCCGGAGGTGTCGCCCGCCAACGAAAGCAACACGCCGCGATCGGACTTGTGGTACGGGAGGCGCGTGCCGCCGGAGATGTCGCCCGCCAACGAAAGCAACACGCCGCGAACGGACTTGGAAGAATTTCTCGCTCGCCCGGCGAAAGCAACACGCCGCGAGCGAACTTGGAAGAATATGTCGCTCGCCCGGCGAAAGCAACACGCCGCGAGCGAACTTGGAAAAAGCGGCTTGTGCGGCCGAAGGTGTCGCCCGCCAACGAAAGCAACACGCCGCGATCGGACTTGGGGTACGGGCGGCGCGTGCCGCCGGAGGTGTCGCCCGCCAACGAAAGCAACACGCCGCGAACGGACTTGGAAGAATTTGTCGCTCGCCCGGCGAAAGCAACACGCCCCGAACGGACTTGGATGAATTTCTCGCTCGCCCGGCGAAAGCAACACGCCGCGAACGGACTTGGAAGAATTTCTCGCTCGCCCGGCGAAAGCAACACGCCGCGAACGGACTTCGATGAATTTCTCGCTCGCCCGGCGAAAGCAACACGCCGCGAACGGACTTGGAAGAATTTCTCGCTCGCCCGGCGAAAGCAACACGCCGCGAACGGACTTGGATGAATTTCTCGCTCGCCCGGCGAAAGCAACACGCCGCGAACGGACTTGGAAGAATTTGTCGCTCGCCCGGCGAAAGCTTCACGCCGCGTGCCAACTTGGATAAAGCGGCTTGTGCGGCCGGATGTGTCGCCCGCCAACGAAAGCAACACGCCGCGATCGGACTTTTGGTACGGGCGGCGCATGCCGCCGGAGGTGTCGCCCGCCAACGAAAGTAACACGCCGCGAACGGACTTGTAAGAATTTGTCGCTCGCCCGGCGAAAGCAACACGCCGCGAACGGACTTGGATGAATTTCTCGCTCGCCCGGCGAAAGCAACACGCCGCGAACGGACTTGGAAGAATTTCTCGCTCGCCCGGCGAAAGCAACACGCCGCGAGCGAACTTGGAAGAATTTGTCGCTCGCCCGGCGAAAGCAACACGCCGCGAGCGAACTTGGAAGAATTTGTCGCTCGCCCGGCGAAAGCAACACGCCGCGAACGGACTTTGAAGAATTTCTCGCTCGCCCGGCGAAAGCAACACGCCGCGAACGGACTTGGAGGAATTTCTCGCTCGACCGGCGAAAGCAACACGCCGCGAACGGACTTGGAAGAATTTTTCGCTCGTCCGGCGAAAGCAACACGCCGCGAGCGAACTTGGAAGAATTTGTCGCTCACCCGGCGAAAGCAACACGCCGCGAGCGAACTTGGAAAAAGCGGCTTGTGCGGCCGGAGGTTTCGCCCGCCAACGAAAGCAACACGCCGCGATCGGACTTGTGGTACGGGCGGCGCGTGCCGCCGGAGGTGTCGCCCGCCAACGAAAGCAACACGCCGCGAACGGACTTGGAAGAATTTGACGCTCGCCCGGCGAAAGCAACACGCCCCGAACGGACTTGGATGAATTTCTCGCTCGCCCGGCGAAAGCAACACGCCGCGAACGGACTTGGAAGAATTTCTCGCTCGCCCGGCGGAAAGCAACACGCCATCGAGGCGGAACTTGGAAGAATTTGTCGCTCGCCCGGCGAAAGCAACACGCCTGCGAACGGACTTGGATGAATTTCTATGACGCGCGCCCGGCGAATCGTCGGCGAATAGCCGCCCGCGAAGCACTGGAAGAATTTGTCGCTCGCCCGGCAAACAACACCGCGGCGCGAAGGCGCGGGAAAAAACGCAGTTGGACGATTCCCCCGCACGAAAGCAAACACGCCGCAGATGGACTTGGACGCGCGCGTGCCACCGG
>NW_028190173.1:0-225718 GCF_048542155.1 Nylanderia fulva | reverse complement strand
CAAGCCCGTTCGCGGCGTGTTGCTTTCGGGCGAGGAGAAATTTAAAGTCCTTTGCGGGTGTGCTTTCGCCGGCGAGCGAGAAATTTTTCCAAGTCCGTTCGCGGCTGTGTTGCTTTCGCCGGCGAGCAAAAAATTTTCCAAGTCCGTTTGCGGCGTTTTGCTTTTCGCCGGCGAGCGAGAAATTCTCCAAGTCCGTTCGCGGCGTGTTGCTTCGCCGTCGAACGTGTGGCGGTATCGTCTAACCGACAAGACGAATCCCCAAGCCGAGGGCTGAGTCTCAACGATCGCAGCGTGGTAACTGTCTACCGAGTACAACAACCCCCCGCAAGGGTACCTAAGTCGTCTACAAGAGGTTCCGAGTCTCGACATCGAACTTGCGAAACCCATGATCGACCGTTAGACGCCGTGCCGTCGTAGCGGTGAGATCCGCGACGACGGGCGATGGCGCCGTACGGGGCAAACCGGGCTCGTGCGACGACCGGCCCGAGGACCCGGCCGCCTAGTAGTGTCACATTGTTTTGAGCCTTTCGACTCACGAGAACTCCCTAGAGATATCATTGCCACCTTCGCTAGAGAGGATACGGCCTTAAGAGGCGTTCAGGGCATATCCCACGGATGGTAGCTTCGCACGCACCTGGCCCGCTTCGACCGAGTTGCGTGAACCAAATGTCCGAACCTGCGGTTCCTCTCGTACTGAGCATGATTAACTATAGTCGCAATGACTAGTCTCAGTAGGGTAAAACTAACCCTGTTCACGACGGTCTATACCGCAGCTCACGTGTTCCTGTTGGCGGGGTGAACAACCGACGCTTGCGAATTCTGCTTCGGCAATGAATAGGAAGATGCCGCAACATCGAAGGATCAAAAAAGCGACGCTCCGCTATGAAACGCTTGGCCGCCAACAAGCAGTGATCCCTGTGTGTAACTTTCTGGACAACTCTTGCCTGAAAACTCTTCAAGCCAAAAGGATCGATTAGGCCGTGCTTTCGCAGTCTCTATGCGTACTGAACATCGAGATCAAGCCAGCTTTTGCCCTTTTGCTCTACGCGAGGTTTCTTGTCCTCGCTGAGCTGGCCTTAGGGACACCTGCGTATTCTTTGACAGATGTACCGCCCAGTCCAAACTCCCCGCCTGGGAGTGTCCTCGAACGGATCACGGGGAGTATTAAAGGCATCGGCCGAGGCCTCACGCCCATTGACACGACCTAAAAAACAACTTCCTTGGCATGCACACCCCTAATCCTGTTCCAAACCCCAATCAAGAAAGATTGTCGAAGCTCACTATATTCGACAATATGCCCATTACGTACTTTGTTTTCGGCCGATTTAGGGCTGCTGACCGCTTGCAATTGCGTCCTCCGTGATGCCCTTTATGAAGCCATATGGATTGTCGGGGGCACATTTCTAGCTTTCGTAAATTACCTGGAAACGTTGTACCATGATTATTTGTACCTTTCCCCAAAAGACAAAAGTGAGTTTTGGCGGTCGTTAGGATCGTCGACCCTTTTTCGGGTTTTGAGCAGCATTTTTAAATCCGCCTTTTTCCATGCTTGGAAAGCTGTTTTATCAAAGCATGTGTTGAAGAGTGAGTAAATTTGGTTTGGTGGGGCTGTAAATATTTTAATTTCCGCGTATTTTACCCGGGGGACCGGGAAAATTTTTTTTTTTTTTTTTTTTTTTTTTTTTTTTTTTTTTTTTTTTTTTTTTTTTTTTTTTTTTTTTTTTTTTTTTTTTTTTTTTTTTTTTTTTTTTTTTTTTTTTTTTTTTTTTTTTTTTTTTTTTTTTTTTTTTTTTTTTTTTTTTTTTTTTTTTTTTTTTTTTTTTTTTTTTTTTTTTTTTTTTTTTTTTTTTTTTTTTTTTTTTTTTTTTTTTTTTTTTTTTTTTTTTTTTTTTTTTTTTTTTTTTTTTTTTTTTTTTTTTTTTTTTTTTTTAAAAAAAAAAAAAAAAAAAAAAAAAAAAAAAAAAAAAAAAAAAAAAAAAAAAAAAAAAAAAAAAAAAAAAAAAAAAAAAAAAAAAAAAAAAAAAAAAAAAAAAAAAAAAAAAAAAAAAAAAAAAAAAAAAAAAAAAAAAAAAAAAAAAAAAAAAAAAAAAAAAAAAAAAAAAAAAATAAAACTGATACCAAATAAAATTTTATTCTTTATTTTACTATATGTGCGCAAGATATGTTCGTCCGTAAAATGTTCAATTTTTGTGACAGTTTTTTTCCTGATTATACAACATAGAGCTTTTGTATCTGTCACCTTTACTTTGAACAACTCTTGCACCAAGGAACCCGCCCCCTTGATTTGTCTGGAATAGTATGGTTCTGTTCAGACAACATAATCCCCGGGTTCCCTACTTTTAATTAATTCGTATGATGCGTCTGCAACGGCCAACATTAAAGAGAACTCTTCTAGAGCTACTCTTTCAGATCTCACTTCTTCTAGCGTAACTCCTTGTCGTCCTTTTCAACTGTCGGTGAGCCTTTTTGTTCCAGTTTCTCTCTTTCCACAATATTCGCATTGCTTTTTTGAAAAGGTTCAGGAAAAATACATACTTATTATCATCAGTTTCTCTGGTATTTTTGAAAAATGGGGCGTTTAGTCGTTTTTTTTCAGACGGAGAGTGTATGCCTCATCACCTTGTTCAAGCAAAGCGTAAAGCAAGGCCTATTTAAATTTTTTTCCCCCCCCTTCAAGTTATTAGTTCGCGATGGTGAGTGTGACGGGGAAATAGACTCCCTTCTCGTGAACGGGTCCTGTTCTTTATCTCCGGGTTTGTGTTTCATCGTTAACTTGGTTTGAGTGTATTTTTAGTTTTTTCATTTTCTCCATTTCATCCCACGAGTATTGTAGGAAACAAAGTTTATCAAGGATTCAGAGCCTCCATGGATATCAACCAAGCCTAGCTACTCTGGGGGGTCGGCAGGTACCCCAGAGGGAAACGTTTGTGACCGCGCTGTTTTCACGTATTCGTGGCCAAGCAGCCATCGGCACGTATGCCTTAAACCGGGATTAAGACGTTTGGTGAATTCTTAGTCGGTCCTCTCCTTCCAAACTCAATCCGGCAAGGTTGTGAAACTACCAGGGGCATTAGCCCCCGCGGGCATGACTTCGAAGGTTTGTTCGCGTCGCATGCCCCTAACATTGCTCCTTTCTCACTCCAATGCGCTCCACGACGTAGTGTCACCGGAAACAAAGAGGGACTAGATGTTCGCGTACGTTTAGAGCATACTCTAAGGAGCACTAGGAGCACGCTCTTATTTGCTCACCTTAGAAGTGGTGCATTTGGGGCTATTTTATCGAGCATGCGTGGAAGGACCTTGTACTGGAAACAGTATCCACTCTGCTCAAGAGAGGGTAGTCCAATAACCTCGCTGTATTATCGCTACGCCGTCACTGTCTGATATTTCACAATGGAAACTTATTTAATAGTAAGGTAAGAAATTTTATTATGATGGCTAGATTACTTAAATACTATAATATTTTTATATTTTTACTAATTAAATAATAAAAATAAATTCTAAGAGCTAGTTAAATGATTATTCTGAAGATAAATTTTTTAAATTGCATAAAATATTGTACTATAGTAATAGTTTTAGTTTTCAGCTGTGGAAACCTAAACTGGTATCATTAAAATTAATTAAGCCTCACCAGACTTTTGCGTTGTTACTTCGTGTAACGCTACAACAAACTCGACACAGTTCCTAACCACCACTGCGCCTTTGATTTCTGTACTGAATAAAATAAGTTTTGTCTACAATTTCACATCAGGACTATACTCCCCGAGAGTCCTTCTGGACAGTCCTGTAACAAGCTCTATGCAGTACACACCTTACCAACTTTGTTTCACTAGGAATCTTCAATTGGGAATGCTTTACTAATAAAGCAGGTCATTCTGGAAATTCAGCCTGAGATTAAATCCATGAGAGTTATCTGTTTCCGATCCTGTAACAAGGCTTTATGCAGCCACACGCCTAACAATTGGGTCTTCATTGGACTCTTCAATTAGAGACTCAGATAATGGAAAAATAGAATAATTCTGGTGTAAATAATGATGGCTATTTTATTTGGGGACTATTAAAACCATAATGGTTGTTTTCACAGAGTATGAACAGCATGAAAAAAAATTCCAGAAAAGAAAATATCAAAAGTAAAGAGGCTATGTTTCAAGCGATAGCAGAATCTTCCAAGAAAGAGGTATGTGAATGCTACTAAAAATCCATGAAAAATAAATGTAAAACTGGTTGAGAAGAAGAAAGGGATTAAAATATAAACCAGACCATGCGGAAAAAAATAGTTGCTGGAAAAGCACTAAACCTCTCTCCATTAAAGAGTACGTTCTATCTTGTGTTTTCGGTATATAATATATATATGATATTTTTGAATTAAACATTATACTTTAATAGTTCAGTCGATTTGTTTCAGATTTTTATTTTTGTCATTATTACACTATTCGTTTTTCGTAAGTAGTTAGTATTATATTTTAGTATTTAACAAGAAAAGTAATAGAATACATATGTATCTTTAAAGTGAAATGATTAAACTATTTGGAAAAGTCACAGGGAGTGCCATCTTGTGGTAGTGCCGCATGGAATGTTTCTCAAGAAGACATTTTGCAAAAGTGGGCAGTCAACATTTGTCTCAGTGAGTAATCTCTCCTTAAAATGTTTTTTAATTACATTTCTAGATATATTTTTAGATTAATTAAATGTTTTTCTATATAGGAATGAAAGAAGAACAATCTTCTATTTGCACTAGACTCGCCACATTCGACACATCTGCAGTTAAACAGTTAATCTCAATCAGTAATAGGTTAGCAGCACATCGTCCATGCGGATAGCAGTTGCTCATCTTTAATAATACAAAAGCAAAAAGTACGAGATGGCAAATTGGCGCAGACACTACAATCACTTACGGAAATTCCATCTGTGCGTGCTACAAAGAAGAAAGTGATGCCAAACACGAAACACGCTGACAAAATAGCTGACGGAGCTAAAAAAAGTAATGAATTACAAAATAGAACAATTACAATTGCAAACGGAACGAAATAGTATCTTACAAAGGCAACTTAAGGATACTATAGAGAGAATAGAAAGTAAAAATATCAACACAAGAATCTCAGCCGCAAGAAGATAATAAGATAGAATAAGACGAAGGTTTACTAAATTATATGTATAAATAAGACATCAAAGTTGGTTTCTTTGCCTATTAAAAGGAGGAAAATGTTAGTTAAAAACATTGTAGTATGATTTATTACATATAAATCTTTTTTTGCGAAGTCGTTACACATTTTTCATCTGACAAAGATCTGTCAGACCCCTATAGTAATTATAAAATAGGAACATTGTCTTTTAAAAAATGTTAATAAGATTATTATTAAAAATTTATGAAAATTTATGAACCAGTTCTTAAGTTTAATTTTAATTTTGTTTAAAAAGACAAGGTGTTGGTTTTACAATATATTCTTCTTAATTAGATCTAATAATTAGATCTTTCATCATTAGGAAAAGGTGAACTATACAGGAGTCAAAGGTTAAAAAAAAGCTTAAATAAATGTACACATTTTCAATCAATTCATTTTTTACTTTAACAAAGTTTAGTTACAAACTTTATGAACATTTTACGGACTGAAGTTAATGTATTTACAAATTTAATAAATTTTGTTGAATTTTATTAAATTTTAGTTCAAGTGGAAAGAACTTTTATTTTATTAAAAAAAAGTTTATTTTAGTTTTTTATTTATTTATTTCTGTTATTTTGATAAACAGCGTGACAAAGCTGTATCAAGCTCTTGCACGGAGAGGAAAGCTACATTTACTTATTGAGTTCTTTTAGTTGAAAAAAGCTGCATTTATTTATTGAGTTTTTTAATTGGGAAAAGCTGCATTTACTTATCGAGTTTTTTTTTACATAATAATAGCAGCATGATTGAACTTGCAGTCAAGCGTACCAAAACGTGATTGAAAATCAAAAATGTCATTTATGCTTCAATTTACATTTTTTTGTTAATATCGATAAAAAAATCATAATAAAATATATATTGATTATGCAGTTATATTTCTCTATTTGTATGAAAATAGGCGATATGACAATAAAGACTGATGTATGGATAAATTTTTAACAAAATTGTTTTTATTTGCTTGTCTTATCATATTAAAGAAGAATTATTTTATAAATTAATATCAAACTTAATAATTTTTAATTACATGAGCTGAATAGAAGATATATAATCGTAATATTTACATAATTATTAATAATGAAATATAGTGGTAATCTTATGGTTATATCGTTATAATCTTGAAAAACTTATTGTACATTGTTTCCTAAGTTTTATACTAAAAAAACCTGAAATATTTTGAAAGCACTTTGATAGTTTTGTACATTAAAATACACAATTCATACATATTTTAAATTGAACGACACAGATTGATTACAAGCAGTATGTGATATGTCGACGTTGACAACGACACGATTATCGATATTTTAAAAAATAATAAACATAATATTTAATCTAATATTAGAACATGATATTTAAACCAAATGCCCTTATTGGATACTCCTCTTATTCAAATCATCGTTGTGAAAACAGTTTTGTCACATTAATTCGTCTCTGAGATCGCGACCATGTCGATCATCATCCGGATCTATTCTATCTGCTGCTGGGACATAGTAAACAATACCTGCGCATTTATATCAGCATGGTTGTCGACTTAGGTTCTCCATGTGTTGCAAATAATCCAAGTCAGCCAAATTGTGAAGAACGCAGCAAGGCGAGATGAATTGACGATACAAAAACAAAAAAATTGCATATTCCTCAACTTGGAGGAATAAACGTCTGAAACTTGTTTCAGTAATATTTCCAAATACATGCTCAACTGAATTCGCATTGACTGTGTATACGATTAAAATTTCTTTGGGCCTGTGTAAATTGTCCATTATCCCGATATGGAGTAATATTAATTGGAGAAGGCGAGGGATATGCACATACTTCCAAGAAGGATGATTCCATTAAAATAAAGCATGTATATTAAAATAACAGCTAAGGGCTAAGGCGGCTTTTTGATATTCAGTTCTGTAGTTGAAACTCTATATTTTATCTTATGTACTAACCGATTTATTAATAATGGGCAGGTAAATATCAAAACGTAGCCTATGAAAACATTTACAGTGAAGTAATATTTTAATCATAAATCTTACAGATATGGACAATGCATAGTTCAAACCACATCTTACAGGACACAGAAATATTGAAAAAGGTTTCTTTTGTAATCTACTCCGGAATTTGCGAATACAGAAACTGTGACGCATGTCATAAATTTGGTATAATCAAGCGGGACTCTTATATTAATCGCTCGTATATTCAACGGAAAGGTTTGATCGTTCGAAACCGGACACAAGACAAACATTATCGACCTTGTTTCACCATCCCAGGTGATAAGAGTCACGCTGTCAAGTGTACATTTATTACTCCTATTCTTCGTCGCTCCGATTCGCCGACGAAACAAACCATCCGATCCCGCGAAAGAGAGGATTCGTGACGAAAAATCGGAACGCTCCCGAAAAACCGAGAATAAGATCTCTGAGAATCGTTTGCTTATCGATCAGCTGCAAAAATACAAGTGTAAACATTACTGTTCGTTGCTTGTTGTAAGCACTTTCCTTGGCGCGAAGCAGCCTTCCGAGGCCTGTAAAAAGTCGATCAACAATATTTGAATTAGAGCGACGGCCGTCGCGCCACTATATCGACAACAGAAAAAACTCAGATAATTACCGTTATCTAAAAAATACTCGATTTTAACCAAAAAAAAGAAAAAAATATAAAAATTTTTTTTTTTAAAAAAGTAATTAATTATGAATGTAAAAATTTTATAAATTCCCCCCAAAATTTTGGGAAATCTTCTGGGCTTTTGACCACGCCCCTTTTGTCGTACGCACTAGTAACGGGGCCCGCGAATCGACGCCGGTATATTTTAAAAAAAACGGAAGTGGGTTTACCCAAATCCCGGGAGGTTTGCCAAAGCTGTTTTGGGCCGCGTGATTTCCCGGGGTGCAAACAATACATTTTGGAGAGGACGGTACGCCGGGCGCGAGCGCCCAAAGCCAAAAAATGTTGGGCGCAAGAGCGTGAGGGGAGTTTTGGGGGCCCGGGGGGTAGGGCCCCCCAACATGAATTGTTTTATAAGGAGGTTTGGGCCAAGGATGTGTTTTAAAAAATTTTTGGAGTTTAGCGTCTTTGACGGTTGCGGGGTTTAAAAAGGGCCCGAACGCCCTAACAAGCGTTTGTCAGTAAGGAGAAGCGAAGCCCAATGGATGTTTGAGGGAACGTAGTTTTTTTTGGGGAGCCCATGTGCAGCAAAAAGATTTTTTTGAATCGGGAAAACAAAAAAAATTTTTAGCGGGACCAGCTACGGACCGGGAGCATGGGGTGCGAGGGGGAGGCATCGCATTGTGTTTTCGTTGGGACGGGGGTTGGAACGTTTTTCACGCATTTTTTTTTACGCTTTTTTTTGGACCCTTTTTTGGGAATGAACGCACCATCTGAAGTTTGTTTCAGGATCCCCTTTTTTAAAAGATTTAAAAAACCATTGAGTTTTGTTTCAGAAAAATTTTGGACTGATCACGCATCATCTGACGTTTTTTTTCAGGATCCTTTTTGGGGGATACGCCCCCATCTGACGTTTTGGGGTTTTTTGGGTCCTTATGGTTAAAGTCAGCCCATCTGAGTTTTGTTTTAAAGGGCCCAAAGGTACGAAAATGGATTTTGGGCGTTTTTTTTCAGGACCTTATGGATGATGATATTGACGTTTTTTTCAGGTTTCCCTTTGGGGGTAGATACGCATTTTTGCGTTTTGTTGAGGGTTTTATAAAATATTTTTTTTTGTGAGAAAAAGCATCTTTTTTTTTGTTTTTTAAAAATGTTCCCCGTTTTTTAAAACGTGCAAAATCTTTTTCTCAAAGCAGATTTTTTTTTGAGCAGCTTTTTCAAAAATGCAAAAAATTTTTAAAAGATAATGGTGACTTGCTTACACTCAAAGCGGACAAAACGAGTTTACCGTCATATGGACCGATTAGTATAACGACACAATTACGAATTATTAAATGACACAACGACGCTTTACACAACGATGTCTATCATTCGGTATCAACATATGTATATTTGTTGAAAGCAACCTTTTAACATATCTATGAGGTTGTGGCGATGTACGGTTTTGGTCAATATGCATTGCGAAATACCGAAAAACATTTGTAACAAACCTACAAAAAGAACCTGCAATCGTATAAAAACTTAAGGTGAATGAATTTGTTAAGGGCTGGTAAACGACATAGGTCTTGTTGACTAATAAATACAACCGTCTAAAGAGTACGGGGGAAATCTTTCCAGGTGTTACTGATCTACAAAGTACACCAACAGGCTTATCCTTTCCCGCATTTAATTGTCTCTTCTATGGGTTGCCCACTATAATGTAGCGCGAAATATCTACGGCAATTTTGTCTATTTCGATTCCTCAGTCGCAATCCTTGTAAAGTAGTTGGACGTTTGTTGAAGCTATTAGACCCCCGAAAATTAATAACGACCAGTTTTTATTTTCTTTGGATGTTCATCATTTGTTTTTACGCAACATCCCTCAGGATTTAGCTTGAAAACAGCAGTGGAAAAGAGATGGAGTACTCCAAAAAATACCGATTTTGACATTGCCACCCAGGGTTTGCATCACTTTCTGTTGTCCTTGATCGAACTATCTTCGAATTGGTGTTTTAAATACTACTAACAATTTTTTTTGGCTGTCCGATGTGGTACTCTTATCAACCAATATTGGCTGCCTTTGTTCATGGACAGGCTTATGAAACACAGTGTTTAAACAATTTAAAAAACTGAAATACGCGTTCCCTTTTACATATACGTTGCCTGACATGTTTTTGCAATAGCTAATCAAAACCAAAATCGATGAGATCTTACGATTTTTATATGTTACCAACAGAACTCCTAATTTTCACGCATGAGGCTGAAGTCAAACGGTTCTGTTGATTTCCTTGACGTTACTATCGTAAGGGCTGAGGGGACATTGTTTACCAATTGGTTACAGAGCCCACTTTTTCTGGCAGGTATTTAATTTCGCTATCTAACCACTTTTTCCCTTCATACAAAAATCAACACTATTACTGTTTAGTTATGTTGACAGAGCTCTATTACTTTTCACACGAATGCTTTCCAACACGGGATAACATCATATTATTACGGATTTTTGTCCATCAATTGTCTTCCCGAAACTTTCATTGACTACATATCGCGAAGAGAATCAAAATCTAAAACACGTAGAGAAAATTTTGATGGTTAATGACAATGGAGGTCAAAATTTTAATACGAGATTCATTGTTTAAACCGAATACGTATGTAAAAAGCTTGTAATCTAAATCTCGACGTATTACAAAAATTTGACATGATTTTATTTTATACTATCCCCGAAAAAATTAAATATGTGAATTTGGAAAAGACAAGATAGATCACCATATAAAAAAGACTGACGTTGTGTATTTAATTGAATGTAATGATTTGCAATGCACATTCCAGTACCCAAACAAAACAATTTAGCTACACGCGTAAACGACCATTTTTAAAATATTAACCCACAATAGTAATCATAACGTAATTAAGAAACATCGAACAAAATTGACCCTGAATTTAATGGATGGAACCTCAGTTTTGCATTGGCGAGCAACACAGAGAAGAGATAAATTAGCCGGAAGATGTTTTTTTATATTAAAAAATATAAGAATAACATCAATTTACAAGAGACACAGAAAATCTAAATCCCTACTTTATGATACGTTTGAATCCACATGTTATATGACCGATTTTAATTTATTATTTATTATTTATTGGTCGTTGTATTTGTCGAACTTTTGGGGATAATTATTTTTTTTTTTAAAAAAAACGTTGACTTAATTAATTTACTTGTCTCCGTTAACATTAGTAATTTTCTGCTGTCGAATTACCATCTAGTAGGTACAGTTACATTTTGTATATATTTTTAATTTGCTTGTTAACAAC
Organism: Nylanderia fulva; assembly: GCF_048542155.1. Taxonomy (NCBI): domain Eukaryota; kingdom Metazoa; phylum Arthropoda; class Insecta; order Hymenoptera; family Formicidae; genus Nylanderia; species Nylanderia fulva. Next base: position 214,688 of record NW_028190173.1, on the reverse strand, counting down.
TTGGTAATTTATTGTTTTATATCCTAATCATCGTATATTTTATTGTGCAGTTACACTGAAAAGGACCCGTACCTAAGGGTCGAAACGTAGTGTTTCTAACTAAATTGTATGGGCCCTTGGGTTCGAAATTTCAATAAATTTGTAGGGTTTTTCTCTTCACTGGCGACTTCTTAAATTTTTTGTAAATAAAATTATATTAAATTATTACGCAAATTGGGTACAATGTGGGGGAACCCCCTTTGTTTGTTTCTTTAAATACGCTTTGACGGAACTCGATACGATAATTTTTGCTGTAAGTTTTGTTAATTCAAAAAATCTTTTTTAACTAGTTGCTCGTTGCACATTAATAATTTTTCTTAAAAATAACATGGCTTTCTTCACAAAATCAATTTCTTCATTTTTTTGTGCATAAAAGTATATTTTAAGATAAGTCATGGAAAAAAAATTTTTTTGAGAAAAATTCACAGTTTATGAAGATATGTAAAACTAAATTATAAAATATTTCAAAACTATAATTTTTGGCCCATATTATCTTATAATTTTTTAAGAGTATTGCAAGGAATCATTTGCATAAAAAAAATATGGGGTTTTTTTTTAAAAAATTCAAGATGATCGCTTTAATTTTGTAAACCCCTTTCAATTTAAAGTGATATAGTATAAGATTTTAAAAAAATTTTTTTAAACCTTACAATTTTTTTTTAAAAACCCTTTTTTCAAAAATTGATTTTTTACAGATACTGTATCCAGACTTTTGGCACACTTTTTATACAAAAAAATAAATTATTTTCCCTTTTCTTTTTTATATTTATCGTCATCTATATAATGCTGCATTCTGCGGGGTGCGGGGGCGTCGTAATCGAAAGAAAGGTTGGCGTAGACATGCGATGTAGGTAAAAGGGGGGTGATACATCGCTGGTACGTTTAACGGCCCCTTTAACAATTAGTAAGGCGACGAAAATTTTTTATCAGCGGAAAAATGCAATTCGTTGCTTCAATGGCGGCCACGGGAGTTTCCCGGCAATCGGAAAGTGCGACTTAAAGGACCCCACCTTTTAAAAGCTTCGGTACAAAGTTTTTGTTTTTGGGCAAAAGCCGGTTGACGATCGTGCGAGCCTTGCGGTTTGATTAGTCGCTCGGACATTTGTGATGACGCGCGGGGCAAACACGGCGGAGCATGAGCGCGGGGATACGCGGCGCGAGGTAGCCCCGTTTTATGACGGCGCGCGGTGCGGCGGGGAGCGCAGAGAAGTTTCTTGGGGTTTTCCCCCTCCCGGTTTGGCCGAGAGAACGCGGGATTCAGTGAGGATCCCGGTAAATTCGCGCTGTTTAGAATCGTCTGTGTGGATTTGTAGGACCCTCGATACAAAAACTCCCGACCCAGAGGGAATCCCAATCTCAACTGGCCCATGTCGTGGGTAGAGGGGGAAAATGAGAAAGAGCAAAACATAATGCGTTAGGCCCGGTTTCTGACGAAAAATCGCGCGAAGGGAGAGTACTCCCACCCAAAAGTACTTGCCGTTCTTAGCTTTATTGGAGCTGGTGCTTTCAGAAACAACCGGAACAAATGTTCCCCGGTTTCGTGCGTGTTTTTAAAAAGGTATTTTCCGTGTTTTTTGAAGTTTTCTTTTTTTTTTTTCCTCTCCCTCTCCTTCCTACCCTTTTTTTTCCCCCTTTCCCCTTTCGCTCCTTTCCCTTTTTTTTTTTCCCCTCCCCTTCCTCTTTTTCCCCCCCTCCCTCTCCTCCCTCTCTTCATCCCTCTTCCTCCATCCCGCTCTTCCCTCCCTTTTTCTTTCTCTTCCCTTGTCCCTCTCCCATCCCTCTTTCCTTCTTTCTATCCCCCTCTCTTCCTCACCATCTCTCCTTCCCTCTTCCTCTCTTTTCCGACCTTCCCCTCCTTTTTTCCGTCCCTCCCTCCCCCTCTCTCATCCGCGACAAACTTCATTAGATTTGCATTGAGTTTTAATAAGATGAATAATTATCATCAAGCAATAGAAATTATTTGCTTATTTATTTGCATTTTTAGAAATGCAAAATTGAAGGAGACTGGAAAGTCACTCTTACACACATAATTATGTGTTTAGAAGTTATATTAGAAATTCAAGGGAAATTGCTCCAAACAGAATTACTGGACTTCTTGGTCCGTATTATGCTCGTATATACCTTTAGATTTTATCTATTTGTACTTTTAAAGTTAAAGGCGTATCTGAAATTAGAGAGCTGAAATTAGAGATAGCCTTATATAGATTATTATGAGCTCGATTCTATACTTCTAAAGTTAGAGGCGGATATAAATTAGAGAGTGTATTATTGAGTTCAATTCTATCTATCTTTCGATGTTCCTCTAAATAGTTAGAGGCGCATCTAAAGTTAGAGAGAGCTCGTATTATAAGCGTACATCTATTTCTAGATCTAGTTTTTAATGTGGCGACGATAAATATGGCGGTATTATTACCTCATATTTAGCGGCGCATCTAGAGACAATCATCTAAAAAAGTCTATTTTGAAGCACATTGTGTGACACTTTCGATGCCTTTAGTACATTATATCTGTGTCCTACCTTTAGAGACCATCTAAGAGATAGATGTAAACTCTAAATGTGCGTATAAAAATATGATCGATTTTAGAGGTACATTGATCTAATGTCTCTAACTTTAAAGGTACATCATGCGAGTTTAAGATTATGGGGTCCTTGTGTTTAGGAGTTCCGTTTTAGTCAGGACTCCAATTGAAAAAATGAGTTTCTAACATTTCGTCAATACAACAGTCAAAGCTAATCTGGCCTTTAAAATGTAAAATAATCCGTTTAAAAACAATTGGGCCAAATCACGTAAAGCGGTGTCAGTAAGTAAACTCTAGCTACAACTTTGTATGGTCTCGCAATGTAGATAACTTGATTCTCAAGAAATAAATCGCAAAAAAAAACACAGATACTTTATCTATTAATTTCCACAATTATATGAAATTGGGTCTTTAACGGTTGAGGAAGAAGAAATCTTAATACAAAAATGTGTGACTAGTTGTGTTCAAACTTAAGCAGCGAATAAATGTATTAACTGTTTCAAACCCATTCAAACCTATTGCGTACTAGCTAGATTTTCATCCTAAAAAGCGAACTTTGTAAGGACTTGTAAATTTCTTGAGAGAATTCTTGTTTCAGTCTCGGATGAAGTATTTCAACTCTTAAAAGCTGTAAAATTAGTTCTGCATGGCACAAAGAATAAAGTTAAAGATGTAGGACAAGCGTTAAAGAAAAACTGGAACCACCATTTGAGAAGAGAATTTACTATTTTCACCATTAGCACTTGCCATAGATACGAAGGATCTTTAATTTCCAGGTATTGCAGTATGAGGTTGTATCAGATATCTTCAGAATTAAACAGTTTTTTTGTCAAAAAAGGTAGTATATTTGCCTTTGATAGTAGAACATGGGATCAAGACTCTGATCATTTTAATCCAGTAAAATAAAGTAGAGTCAATTGCAATATAGTATCAATTAGTATAAAATAATGCAACTGTGTGCAATGCATATGCTTTTAAAGTAAATGTTTTGTGATAAATAATGGACTTACAAGAAGAGGGCGCAAACTTGAGATGAAATTCTCACGGATTTTGATGCCCTTTTTTCTGGTAAAGTACTCGACTAATAGAGTACTTGGGCAAAGCGAGACGACGCAATGCTCAGCCGGTTTTGAGAAAATTTATTTAAAAAATACGGCGATGAGTAACTACCAGTGACTTTAGACTAGTCAGTGTGAAGGCGGCGTAGCGCAGGTACTAGAGTGATTATCACGCTGCGAACTAGGGTTCGATTCTTGTTCGACAAAAATTTTTTTTTAATGTAATTGCGTACAAAGTATTTATTTATATAAAAACAGCTTAATATTTCTTATTAAAAAAGTATTTAATGTTATCTTAAAAAATTAAGGTTTTTTTTTATTTATATTCGTGTAACTTTGTAACAGCTGCTTTTCGCGAGCGTCGGACTGCTCAGTCGGGATCAGGGCTCGTGAAAGAGTCGACAGAACTCCGTGGGTTTTAATACTGATACAACCGTTTATTCGTGTAAACAATTACACCGCAATAATATACAAAATAGAATCCGAGCGCGAGTATGCTTCAAAATATACTTAGAGCGCGAGTAACATAATAAATAGAAGCAGCGCGCGAGCTGCATACGACAGAAAATCACAGTGCGAAGATTACATAACACGCAATATGCGCAGGGCGTGAATTACATACACTCACAGCTGAATAGAATCAGAGCGCAAACCGCATAGGGCGCATACGACATAAAATCAACACGCAAATATGCTATAATACAAAATATACTCAGAACGCGAATAACATACAATCGAAACTGAATAGAATCAGAACGCGAATCGCATAGGGCGCATACGACATAAAATCAAAACGCAAATATGTTATAATATAGAATACATTCAGAGCGCGCGTAACATCATAAATGTAAACAGGTTGCGGATGCACCGGCGCGTAGTATTGTAGAATAGATCGGATGCGATCCCGGTGTGTAGGCGCATTTTCCCGACAGACAGAATCTGCCGTTGACAGGTGTCAAGGCGGGTCGAAATCGCGCAGGTGGGGAAACCGAGACCGATGGCCGCGGGGCCACTTTCGGCGTTAACGCCGAACGTGTGGGTATAAGAAATCGGGGGTGTAACGGTTGAACGACGCGTTGAACGACGAAATGGGGTACGGCACGTACCCCCCACGCGGGACGGTCGGTCGGGTAGATGCGAGAGAGTGGACGGCGCGTCGAGGAAAATCGCAAGAGGATTCTCTCGCGGGAGAATTTCATTTATTCTCCGGCGTACCACCGCCGAACTGCAGGTAGTATCTATATAACATCAGACATTCTATGAATATGTATATTTTCTCCATGACATAAAAATAATATCTTGTATATAAAATGTTTATACATTTTATATACATGATTTGGATATACATTACAATATATAATATGTATATTTATTAATGTATTTGATATGTATATATAGTAAATGTATGTTAAATGTATATCAAATGCCTATACATAATATGTACATATTTTGTTGTATGTAAGATGCATATACATTACTGTACATTATACATACATACATTATGCTAAATTTAAATATATACATAATACATATATGCTTTGCTGTACATAAGATGTATATGTGTTGTTATCTATTATATAATATGTACATACATTATGCAATTTATAAATACATACATTGCATATACATAATATGTATATACTTTACAGTACATAAGATATACATGCATTATATATATATATATATATAAATTATAATAAATCTCTCTCTCTCTAATGTAAATATGTATGTATATATATTATATTTAATAATATATATAATTAAATAATATTAATATAATATGAATATTATATTAATATTATTTATATTTATATAATATATTATAATAATTTTTGTATATATTATTTATAGTACGATCATATACATGATTGTACAGTCAATTATATATATGACTGTACTGTAAAAATGAACTTTGAGATTTTTGTTTATATGAACTTTTTGATGAGTAGAATGCGATTCCTAAAATAGCAACTCACTTTTAAGAGACACCCACTCTAACAGCACAAATGTTCGAAAGACGTTTAAAGAATATCTCTAGAATGTTGCAACATGTCATATTGCAATATAATAAATTATAATAATATTATAAATATATTATAAATATATTATAAATATATTATAAATATATTATAAATATAAATAATATTAATATAATATATAAATTATATGTATACATTTATATTTTAATTAATAATGTGTATATGTTATAACATTATATATATATATATATATATATATATATATAATGTTCTAATATATACATTATTAATTTATAATATTATATTATATATATTTAATATATTATTGCGTATATATATTAATTATAATAGTAAATAAATTGTCAGCATCTTCAATTATCAATTCTATTATTATAATAGAGAATTTATTATATCAGTATCAATAAAGAAACTTTAAATATGACCGCGCGTACTGCGATGCGCGATTCACATTTGTCTTATCTTCTTCTTCTTCTTCTTCTTTATGGTAAGCCGGGACCATGTTCTGTGCGAGACCTCGTGCTGCCTGTCAACTCTTTTCGCGCTAAAAGTTTCTGTTGTATAATATACATACTTTATATATTATATTTGTTTATTGTGTATATAATTAGTGGACGAAACTTTCCTTTTCGAAGTAAGTACGACATATTATATATGTAGAAAATATATAAATAGATACTTGATACTCGAGCATTTCTGTTTTTAGTCTAATCTAATAGCCATGAATAGGTCAGAGACAAGGAATAAAATACAGTTTCATAGAAAGCTTACAAATAAAATTAACCGGTCTCTAGCATTAATTAGCAACAATTCAGTGTTATCTTGTGATTCTCTATCTGAGAATTTTAACGATTCTCATAATATTAATAACATTAGAGAAATCGCAGACGATAATATTACTAATGATAGTGCAAATAATGATATAATGATTCTAAAATTAAACCGATATATTCCTCACGAGTTTTCCAGGAAAACACGTTCTATACTTGAGTGTAAAAGGTATAAAGCTACGGAATTTAGATTATTTTTGCTATATACTGGTCCTATAATTTTAAAAGAAGTTCTATCATCCAAAGTCTACAATAATTTTATTACATTAAGTCTTGCAAGTTCTATAATAATCAGTCAATATTATTCTAGATTTGAAAAATATGTATTATATGCTCATAGTTTAATGAAGATTTTTATTTGTCAATCTATTAAAATTTACGGTCCAGACTTTGTATCGCACGACATACATAACTTCTTGCATTTAAGTGACTGTGTAAAATTATATGGCTCACTTGATAATTTTAGCGTTCCCTTTTAAAAATTATATGCAGCAATTAAAAAAAAAGGTTCGTAAATCTGCCTTGCCTTTACAATAAGTCGTACATCGTGTATTTGAGGAAAGTAATATAAGTCCAAATGTTTCCTCTAATATTATAAACAATGATGTTCCTGTAAAACTATTTGTTCGCGAACGCGCTGCGTAAGAAAGGGTCGCGCGGCACAAAGGATGAGTCACTTTTTTTATCAAAAGAATTTAATTCTTTAACACACTTAATAACAAATACACTTTAACAAACTTCATACAAATGTTAATTATTTTACATTGAAATCGTAATCAAAAATCAAAGTGCGGAATAAGCGGCGGTCGTCAACGAAATTTTAGCGGTTTATCAAGTATGCGGTTCACGGCGGAAAAGCGATAAGGCTGCTGAGCCGGGTGTGAGCTCTTCTTTTATAATTTTTAGGATGGAGCCCACCTTCGCGTAAAGCGCCAATAGTTTTGCGGATTTTAAACGTTGCACGAGGTGACCTGAGCACATTACGCGTAATTGGCCGCTGTCAAAATCAACGGGAAGACGGCTGGCAGAAAACATGCGCGAGCGGGCGATCGCGATAATTATTGGTGAAAACGAGGCGCCCGTGATAAGCCGCGCATGCTCGCTGAAAATAATTATTCGGCGGAACGGTTGTGGTACCGTTAATTGTTGATGCTTTGAGAAGTTTTTTCCGAAACAGATTGATTTATGTCGCTGTGTTTTCTCCTCGAAAAACATACAAAAACGATTTGCTGTAAATATCGATTGGTCTAGAATCTTCTAAAATATTCTGTTCAAATATAATATTCTATTACGCGGATAATATTTTCTGATGCGTTTAGAACATTCCCGCCCGCCTTGTCGCGCAGTGACAACAAGTTGTCGAATTTCGGCCGCGGAATCTTAAGTCGATAATGTGGTGCGGAGCGATCAGCCGCGAGAGTGAAAACGCATGTTTGATGTGCAATAAATGGTGTGTAGTGCAATGCGGTGATGATGAGAAGAATAAGGTGCGGCAAATGTTACAGCGCATGTGATGATTATGTGGTGAAAGAGTGTCGCGAGATGAGAGATGAGTTACGTGCCGGCGGGCGGCGTGTCCGCGTTATTCATGCCCGGAATACCATCCGCGCCCGGTAGCATGACCAATTTAATAATCGGGCGCACGAGTTCTGATGTGGCGGTGCGGACTGAGACCACGCGGACGATACCGTCGTCCCCGGGATGCAGTCTCGTGATCCGCGCGAGAGGCCATCGGGTCGGCGGGGTGAGCTCCGAGCGGATGATGCAGAGGTCCCCGACGTGAGGTACGGACTCGGCCTTGAACCATTTGGTGCGGGGGTTGAGGCCGTGCACATACTCAGCCGACCACCGCTGCCAAAAATGGTCTCGCATCAACTGCAGGTGACGCCAGCGTGACAGCGTGGAGGTTGATTGACCCGTCAGCGATGGCTCAGGTACCGCGAGTAACGGTGCTCCGATGATAAAGTGGTCTGGTGTGAGCGCCGAAGTGTCGTCTGGATCGTCTGATAGAGCCTGTAACGGACGAGAATTAAGACACGCCTCTATTTGTGTGAGGAGTGTACTAAGCTCCTCAAACGTAAGAGTAGTTTCGCCGATTACTCGACGGAGATGAAATTTCGTAGATTTTACGGCAGCCTCCCAAAGACCACCGAAGTGAGAAGGCCGCTGGCGGATTAAAATGCCAGCGGATCCCCTGAGTGCTGGCGGCGCGGGCGATGTGATGGCCCTCGGAGGTCGACGCCTTGAAAAGCTCACGTAGCGTGCGATCGGCGCCAATAAATGTTGTGCCGCAGTCGCTGTAGATGTCCGTGCACAGACTTCTGCGAGAGACGAAGCGGCGTAAGGCGGCGATGAAGGCCTCGGAGTTGTAATCCGAGACGACCTCGAGATGGATAGCCTTTGACCAGAAACATATGAAGACTGCAATGTATCCCTTCTGTGAGCGGTGTCCGCGTCCTTTGCTGGTCCGGATAGAAATGGGTCCCGCGTAGTCCAGGCCAGTACTCAGGAATGGTCGAGTCGGCGTCACTCGGTCACGAGGAAGGTTGCCCATAGGAGGTTGTGGAGTGGCAGCTCGCCAGCGCGTGCAAGTGACGCACCGATGCAACTGCTGCTTGACGACGGTTCTTCCACGTGGCACCCAGAATCGAAGGCGAAGTAAGCTGAGAGTCATCTGGACGCCGCCATGCAGAGACCGACGATGGCAGGACTCAATTAGCAGTCGCGTCATCCAGGAGGCTGGTGGGACGATCACCGGGTGCTTTTCGTCGTAGGGCAGCAGAGCGTGCTTGAGGCGTCCTCCGACGCGAAGCACACCTTGGTCGTCGAGGAATGGATTCAGCTTGACCAGTGAACTGCGTGGTGGACCGGGCCGTCCTGCGGTAGCAGCAGCTACCTCGTCAGGGAAGTGGAGCGCCTGCACCACTCGAAGCCACTGAAATAGAGCGGCGTCTAGCTCGTCAGGATGCAGCGGGCGACCAGATGTGGCTTCCCGGCTTGCCAGCTTGAGCCATCGACGACACCAAGCCGTAACGCGCAGTAGCTGATGAAGTGCGGAGAACCGCAGCAGGATGTCCGGTTCGATGATGACGGAACTCCTGGTTATCAGGCTGGTGGTGCGTTGTTCTGGAAGGTCGTCCTCTGAGATGTCGACCTCTGAGTTGGGCCACGCCGTTTCGTCCAGTGTCAACCAGGTAGGTCCTGTCCACCATAATGCGTGGTTGATTAATTCCTCAGGAGTAATTCCTCTTGATGCGCAATCTGCAGGATTGTCTTTCCCGGCTACGTGCTTCCACTGAGCGTCCGGGAGCTGTGTTTGGATATGAGCTACCCGGTTGGCGACGAAAGTTTTCCAGCGGGTGGCGTGTCCCTGGATCCAATGGAGGGTGACCTTGGAATCGGACCACAAGTACACTGGAGTAGACGCCAAGCCGAGCGTGTTGCGAACATGCAGCGTGAGCGTGGTGAGTAGATCAGCAGCGCACAACTCCAGGCGAGGCAGTGAAACTTGCTTGACGGGTGCGACCTTGGATTTCGTCATGAGCAAAGTAGTTGATGTTTTCCTGTTTTCAGAGTTGCGGAGGTAAACCGCTGCGGCGTATCCTCGTTCGGAAGCGTCAGCGAAGCCGTGGAGCTGCAGCCTTGAGTGATTGTCGCCGGTGCTGAGCCAGCGATTAACTCGTATGTTGCTGAGCAGAGGTAGCTGGTTCAGCAGTTGTTGCCAACGTTGAACATCCTTGACAGGCAGTGGAGCGTCCCAGTCCAGCTGCTGAAGCCATGTGGTCTGGATCAAGATCTTCGCCCGAATCACGACAGGCGCAAGCCAGCCCATCGGGTCGAATAGCCGTGCAGTCTCGGCGAGGACTCGTCGCTTCGTGAATTCTGTGACTGAACGTGGATGTATGGCGAAGGCAAACCAGTCATCTTGAGGATGCCATCGCAGGCCCAAGGTCGAATGGCTCTCTCCGTCCCATAAATGCGGTCCTTGCTGCAGCCGATGCTCTTGAGGGACTCCCGCGAGGACTTCGGAGTTATTTGCGGCCCACTTCCTCAGTGGAAATCCGCCCGCCGTGCACAGGTGGCGTAGCTCCGTCTGGAGGTTGATGGCATCGTCGAGGTTGTCTGCGCCGGTGACCACGTCGTCGACGTAGCAGTCTCGCCGAAGTGCTGTGGCCCCTTGAGGAAATTGCGTCCCCTCGTCTGCACAGAGTTGCCGCAGCGTTCGTATGGCCAGGAAAGGTGCACAAGCCATGCCGTAGGTCACTGTTAGCAGCTCGTATTCTTGGATTTCGTCCGTCTTGTTGTGACGCCACAGGATTGTTTGAAGACGGCAATCCTCAGGATGTACGAGGATTTGGCGGTACATTTTTTCTACGTCGGTGACAAATACGTACCGGTGCCAACGCCATTGCAGCAACACGTCGTTGAGCGCTGGCAGAAGATTCGCCCCAGTCAACAGGTGAGAGTTCAACGAAGTACCGGCCCGTGTGCGTTGAGAGCCGTTGAATACGACTCGGAGTTTTGTCGTCGTGCTCGACTTCTTCAGGACCCCGTGATGCGGTAAGTAACACTTGAGATCATCCGCTGTCGTTACAATGTTGACTCTCTTCATGTATTGTAGGTCTTCGAACTCCTGCATGAAGTTACGATAGAGGTCGCCAAATCGAGGATCTCGGCTGCCTTTGGTCTCCATGGCTCTCAGGAGGCGCTCCGCTGGTCGGCGAGTCTTGTGAAGATTCGTCGGCGGTGATGAAAGTGGCAGCCTCACGATGTACCTCCCGGTGGACGTGCGTGTGACGGTGCGCACATATAATTCCTCGCACTTAGCTTCCTCGGGAGTAAGTGGAGCCCGAATTATTGGCTCGCTCTCCTGCTCCCAAAAGCGTCGAACGAGGTCGGTGAGATCGTGATCGGCGATGCACCGGAATGTGCGGCGATGTCCGTTGGTTGTTGTTGCGTCGTAGCCGCCGGACAGGATCCATCCCAGGCTGATCTGCTGGGCGATCGGCATCCTTGAGTCACCCTTGCGGAGACCTTCCTCGAGGATCAAGGAGTAGACCTCGGCTCCCAGCAGTAGCTCAGCTGGGTCGTCGTCCAGGAAGCGAGGATTGGCCAGCTGGAGTCCGTCGAGATGAGGCCAGCTGCGTTCTTCTCGCGAGACTGAGCCTTGTTGCAACGATATGCGGGGCAGCACAAAAGCCACCCCGCGGAGCTCGGCGTTGGTCACGTCTGACGTGACGTGCAGCGTGACCTTGCCACGAGCTGATTCTGAGTGGGTCCCTCCGATTCCGAAGATCGAAAGATTCGTCGAGACTCGAGGCAGGCGGAGACGTTGCGCCAAGGCCTCAGAAATGATCGACACCTCGGAGCATTGGTCGATCAAGGCGCGTACGGTGTATGGTGAGCCGTACCGATCGGCAATGTTAAGTCGAGCTGTAGCAAGAAGAACAGCCTTATGATCTCGATCTTGAAGAGTCGTGGTCAGTGTAGTGGCGCGTGACCTCAGCTGCCTGTGAAGACGTGGTCGCTCCGTGCAACGTAGTGTGGTGTCGTGCGTCGCACGTAAGGCAGTTCTTCTTCGACTGACAGCGAGATACGAGGTGGTTTCCTAAGCAGTTGTAGCAGAGCTTGTTCGTCTCTACAAATGCTTTACGCTCGTTGACGGTCTTGGCCTTGAAGTCTCGGCAGGTCATCAAGGTGTGCCTTTCACGACACAGTGTACAGTGCGGCGGCTCAGCTCCTTGCTGCTTAGTGAAGTGAGTCTTGGCAATCCGTGAAGCCTCTCCGGGCGGTTTGCTGATGCTCTTCGGTCGTGCGGCATTGAGCGTCAGGATCCGTCGGCTGATAAAGTCCACGAGTGCCTCGTTTTGTGCCGGCTCTGATGAGTCTGACGTGGACGACTCCCATTCCAGACGCGTGCGTGCGTCAAACAATTCGGTGACTAGGAAGTTGAAGAGGTCCATTCCGTGGGTGTTAATTGGACGTCCAATGCTCTCCTGACCATTGACGGCGGCAGTAACGGCGTTGTGAATGCGTCTCAACTCCTCTGCGGTATCTCCCTTTATCTTTGGCACGGCGATGAATGTGGCAAAGTTGGAGCGGATCAATTCCTTTTTATTGTTATAATGTTTGTCCAGGATCGCCCAAGCGCGATCATAATTGTCACTGGTGACAGGTAACGACTTGATTAATTTTTCAGCCGGCCCTGTCAAGCATGAGCGGAGGTGATGAAAGCGCTCGATGTTGGAGATCGCATTGCCACTCACGACGGAGAGGAAGAGATCTCTGAATGACGGCCAATCTGCGTAGGCACCAGAGAATGGCGGTACTTTGATGCGCGGCAGTGACGACCTTGGCGTGGCGTCGGCAGAAGGAGGTACGCTCGATGCACGAAAGTGTTCAGCGTAGCCGTCAAGTATGCTTCTTTGATTTACATACAGATTCTCCGTATCAGCGTGCAATTCTGACTTAAAATAATCGCTCTCGCTGAACTTTTCTTTTAAGGCTGCTCGGATAAGATCGTGCTGCGCTTCGAACTTCGTCCACAGCTGATCCAAAATTCTGGTGCGTGTGGCGATAGCACTGGTAGTGATATTGGAACTGCCCAGCTTCTTCAAGTACTCCACGGAACGTGAGATGCGGATTTGAATCTCACGCTGACAGTCGACCAGCGTGGGTACATCCATGATGGCTGCACACACATATGCTCACTTTCTTCACTCACACGAAGAGTCACGCTTGCGAACTTGCGGTTGCCGGTGCGAGGTCTCCGGCTCGAAGGACCAAAAATATGTTCGCGAACGCGCTGCGTAAGAAAGGGTCGCGCGGCACAAAGGATGAGTCACTTTTTTTATCAAAAGAATTTAATTCTTTAACACACTTAATAACAAATACACTTTAACAAACTTCATACAAATGTTAATTATTTTACATTAAAATCGTAATCAAAAATCAAAGTGCGGAATAAGCGGCGGTCGTCAACGAAATTTTAGCGGTTTATCAAGTATGCGGTTCACGGCGGAAAAGCGATAAGGCTGCTGAGCCGGGTGTGAGCTCTTCTTTTATAATTTTTAAGATGGAGCCCACCTTCGCGTGAAGCGCCAATAGTTTTGCGGATTTTAAACGTTGCGCGAGGTGACCTGAGCACATTACGCGTAATTGGCCGCTGTCAAAATCAACGAGAAGACGGCTGGCAGAAAGCATGCGCGAGCGGGCGATCGCGATAATTATTGGTGAAAACGAGGCGCCCGTGATAAGCCGCGCATGCTCGCTGAAAATAATTATTCGGCGGAACGGTTGTGGTACCGTTAATTGTTGATGTTTTGAGAAGTTTTTTCCGAAACAGATTGATTTATGTCGCTGTGTTTTAAACAAAATAAATAAACATAGGGACGCTTCTAAAACACTTCATAAATACATTTATTTTATAAATTTATTTATTTGCATGTTTTAATATATTTTTGTCATATATAACTAAATTATTTCTTTGTTATAAAATTAATAATGACCTAATGACAAGATGACCTGGTTCGTTGTAAAATTTGATGCTGAAGATGCAGTAGAAGCTGTACCGAATACATGGTATATAAAAAAGATGCAAAATGTTATTGGCCACCTGAAGGTATTATACAAAATGTAATAATAGATTTTATAAAAAAGAAACATACGCCCGAAGCAAATTGAATACTCTATAAAGCTACTCTTTTGGGCATATATAATAAAGTAAATATTTTTAAACATATAAAATATATTATTATATAATATATATCATTATTGTATAATTGCTTTCTGTTTAATATAAAAAATATATATACGTACAAAATCTATACATGGCACATATATTTAAAAAATTTTTATATCATATATATGTATATAGCAATTGTATTATATAAGTAATAACTATATATACTCATGTCTTATTATAATAATTTATTTTTTAAATAGAAACACAAATTTTTACTTTTATAATTTTATATTAATTAAATTATTTATTTAAAATCTGTTTTTTTAGATAATTATAAAACAACGCATCAAAAAGCTAATGAGGCAAAGAACACGAACAATCTTTCCTCCAACAATGAAGAATTAAAACAAAAATATAGACAAAATAAGAAGAAAAATAAAAGGTACTCTAACAAATCTGATAGTGAATACGAATTGTCCACTGAAACAGAAATATCTTTATCAGATGATGTAAGATATCCTGACATTCCAACTGAACAAAATGACTCAAGCAATAGTAAGTAAATGGTGATTGCATTATATTCATTTAAATTCATTCAATATGTTATTGTATTGTATTAATTCAATGTTTTATAATACAAAATACGTTAGACACAATTTTTGGGAAAATATTAATAATAAAAATAATTAATATTAAGAAAAATACAAAAACATACAGAAAAAAGTTTTAAATTCTATTTGCATTTTTTCCCTATTAATTACAGTAGTAATATTTATAGTAATTATTATATATTATACATACAAAAGTTCAATAATTAATTTTAAAATATAAAATGTGTTAATAAACCGACCACAACTGGCAATGTTATTCTTTAGTTACTTATTCAAAATTCAGACAACGTTTCGACCTTAATTCAGGTCCTTATCAAGTCTACAATCAAAAAGTAATAATTATAAATGTTGATAAATTATTAAATAAAAAACACATTTTGAAAAAATGATAAATAGCGTAAACTAATGTATATAAATTAATTAAATAAAAATCATATCTGCTAAGAAATAAATTGACACACTTCTACATAATAAAATTCATACTAAAATTCGTCCTACGTTTGTTGGACATTAACGTCGTGATATTAGAAAACGAACTAACTGATTCTAAATAACTGTTTTCCTAAACATGTAATAGATCGTTGGGTTAATAAAAAGATTAATTTTTTAAAACACAGAAATATGAATGAATCGAGTAATGAGCGAAATATTGTTGATAAATCTCCTTTCATTTCACTACCTTATGTTAATAGCTTAGGCGATATCGATCGAATTTTTAAAAATATCGGATTTAATGTTGTTCATAATATTCCTAAAAAACCGAATCATTTAATTACATTCGGCAAGGATAGACTGCTTACAGATAAAAAGACTGAAGTAGTTTACGAAATTAATTGTAATGATTGCAACGTGTCATACATCGGACAAACAAAGAGACATTTATGTACACGTGTAAAAGAACATTTCAGCAACATCAAAATGCATTCGAGTAATTTATCAGTTATCAGCAAACATAAAATTGAATTCGATCACAATTTTGACTGGACTTTACCAGTTATTTTGCACAATAAAAAACACGTAAGAAAAAGAGAAATCGCTGAAATGTTTTTTATTAAGAAAAATAATAACGCTATTAATTTACAAAAGGATACCGACAATCTAAGTAATATCTACGACAAAATAATAAAGGTCGTTTAGTCTCTCATAACTCGTCTAAGAGTCTTGACGTGTTATCAAACCGACACTATGTTCGTTCTTGACATCTTAAAATTATAATTTCATTTTTATTTTTACAAGTATGTTTTGCTTCTTTTTATTATTTTGTAATATTGTTAAGTGAAGTAATTTTTTTATTGTATTAATTTCTGTACTGTATTTTTTCTCTATGTATATCTAGATCACTTGATAAGGACTCAAAGAAGTGTCGAAACGTTGTGATTTAATAAATAATATTTGCCAGTACGGTCGAGAGAAGAATCTTACTTTTTTTAAAATTCTGTCTGGCGATTCTCAAATATCTACGTTTTTATTATATCTTTATATTACACACACACACACATTCGCACGCACGCACGCATGCACGCACGCCGCACGCACGCACGCACGCACGCACGCACGCACGCACACACACACATATATACAGGGTGTCTCAGAGTACTTGTGCCAACACTCGTGAGCAGGTAGGGCACAGTATACTGAGGAAAAAAGTCTTATACCATTTTGCGATATGCGTAATAATAAGCGAAATATTTAATATTTAAAAAGTAATAAATAATATTTTAAATCGGCCAATAGAGCCCAAGTGCGAAAAATTAATTCTTCGGAACTGTATTTCTTGGTTTGAGATTACTAAGTTCTAAATATCAATTAATCTCGAACTTACATAAGGAGAAAATAGGCGACAAAAATATAAGTCCGAAAAGTCGCTGAAGCGGGAATCGAACCCGCGTCTTTCACTTTCCGGGCGACTGCTCTTACCAACTAAGCTATTCAGACCCTTTCGATCCTATATTTTTTATTTGCCTTTTTAGTAGATGTTGAATATATTGTAAGAATCGAATCTCCTCGAGAGATCACGCGACAATAACGTACTAATCACGTGCTCATCGCTCGTTTGGTGAGAGAAATTCCGAAGGTATTCGAAATGAGAAGAAAGTACCAAAAGTCAGTATGTGTCGCCACGTCGAGAGAAACACACGATCATCTCGATATCTCTCAGCCGCTATACGTTTTTTTTTATTTAATTAGTCATAATCTTAATTCTATATGATTGTGACACGAAGAGATTCTAAAACAATTATAATCGTAACTGTTGTGACGCGAATCTTTCAAGAAATATAAGCTAACATTTAAATCTGATCAAGCATAATTAGTGCCGTATATTACTGCTCATCGCAGCACTCAATATAAATCAACTAATAAATCAGCCTGAAATAAACTCGCATTTATATTAGGAGACGCGGTAGTGTCTCCGGCCATGTTCAAACCCTAAAAGACCTTAAAAGACACTACAAGTCTCCTTATCCTGCACCATCAAAGTCCATTTTTTGGGGGTGTAGAACTACTAAAATATAAAAAATTTTGAACTGCACGTAATACAACCTGAAAGGCGGCATCGCCATGAGTAATTTGAGCCAAGAAAAAATAAAATCGGTCAAGCCGTTCTGGAGATACAAGCGGTCAAAAAGTGACGTTTTTCATGAAAAATGAAGTAACGTCGTCTTCTTCTTCTTCTTCTTCTTCTCTGTCCGCGTCCGCTGACGTCATCAGGATTATATATATATCCTAAAAAATCATAAAAATGAAAAGGTCAGGCCATATTCAAAAGAAGGTACTCAAAAATTTAAACGATCTAATAATAAATTATCACGAAAAGTAACTGATATGTTATTCAAGGTGCCAGTTCAAAGTGAACATACGTAAAGTGTATATTATCTAAATTTAGTAATAATATATTACCATGAAAAGTAACTGTGATATTTTATTCAAGGTGCAAGTTCACATTGAATATACATACATATAAGTAAAACTGATTACAATTTGATTCTAGAAAATAAGTGCGATATGTTATTCTTAGTGCACAAAATATAATAGTCGTTTATAGAGATTTGATTTGAAATTCATACTAGCCCGTACAATAAAAAATAATTGCTCGTAATGCCAGAGTACCAATTTGTTAATGACTCAGAAAAATAACATGGCGGCCTGCTCTCAAAAAACTATGATGTTTCTCGATGTCCATTTAGAAATAATGTCGAAGCTCTTACAGAATAATTACTACAACATTTGAAATACGAAAAGTATTACATTAGAAGAAGATTAGATTAGAATAAAGATTCAACGTATTTTTAAAAGCTCTACACACACAACGAAGTGAATATACAAAACTATATATAAATACCTTTTTCTTCTGTGTTTCTGAAGAAAATTGTAAGTCAAATGAAACCTTGCACTTTGAGAACCATGTCACTTACTTTTCAGAGTCAAATTGATAAATTTTTTTTGTATATTTTAATGATATTTATTTCTCACTTGTATCTTGAATAATTAATATGTAATTTTATATTGTATATTACGACAAATAATCAGTAAACTTTTTAAGCGTATAGCTTTATTGTAGTTGACCTGAGAACTGTACATTTATAAATTTTACTTAATATACACCCGTTTCGAGCAACAAGGCAAAGTTTTCTGATCAATAACTTACTCCCTGAAAATACGGTATAACACAAATCGGAAGTTGATACGAAAATTCGAAATTTTACTAAAGAAAGATTGGAGGTTTTTAATTTATACAATTTTCACAACTCTTATTTCAATTATTCTACCCATCGAAAGTTTTTTGAGAGCAGGCCGCCATGTTATTTTTCTGAGTCATTAACAAATTGGTACTCTGGCATTACGAGCAATTATTTTTCATTGTACGGGCTAGTATGAATTTTAAATCAAATCTCTATAAACGACTATTATATTTTGTGCACTAAGAATAACATATCGCACTTATTTTCTAGAATCAAATTGTAATCAGTTTTACTTATATGTATGTATATTAAATGTGAACTTGCACTTTGAATAAAATATCACAGTTACTTTTCATGGTAATATATTATTACTAAATTTAGATAATATACACTTTACGTATGTTCACTTTGAACTGGCACCTTGAATAACATATCAGTTACTTTTCGTGATAATTTATTATTAGATCGTTTAAATTTTTGAGTACCTTCTTTTGAACATGGCCTGACCTTTTCATTTTTATGATTTTTTTAGGATATCACTTACTTTTTAAAGAACAGATATATAGAGCAGCTTTTTAGTAATTCAAGTATTACAAATATATGTATTTTCGATTCTTATCACATAACTTTGTATAAGTAACAATTTATGCAATACAGTTCAAAATAATTGAAATATATGGTATATATGTACATATATAAAATATATAATTATATTATAGTATACATATATATTTTATTTAATCATATATGTAAATGTTTGTATAATTGTAATAACTTTTAACGATACATTGCACATTTATTTCAATTGCAACAGAATAAATTTATATTCTTGTATGAATATTGAAAATAAAGAATGGGCCCCTCCATCGCCCATTCTCGTGAGAACGCAACCATATATTTTTCTTCGTCTCTCCGATTTTAACACGACATACATATTTCTGTCTGATAATTTTTTTCTTGATGATACTTTTTGAAATGTTATGAAGCCTAGGTCAAATTAGAAACTTATTGCACTCGTTTTAATGCAGCGCTTACAGCAGCTTTTATAAAGCGCCAGAGCAGCCGATATTTTATTTTGGCGCTTACGGCAACTTTTATACAGCGCTAGAACAGTTGATGTTTTAATGTAGCGTTTACGGCAGCCTTTATACAGCGCCATTATTTAATCTGTTCTAAGAACAGTATTTATGCCCCTTGTGCTTCTTTGGGCCATTTTTTCTTGAACACTTCCATATCATTAGAGTAATACCATTCCAATTTTGTGTCAGCTCTCAACATACACGTGTAGTGACCACGATTCATTTCTTCACCTTCGTGAAATATAGCGCTTATTAGCTTGTACTTTTTTTTATTAATCGTGATATTACTCGTCGGCACGGCGGTCATTCGATTGTTGATAACTTTTTTAGAAGCACCGTTTATAAAAGTATATAAATTGAGCTGTATTACTACGACGGATGAAGTTGATTCGATTACGGTTTTCTTTTTCAACACGGTGCCCTTACATTCGTTACAATTGCCGTTTATCGTTTCCCATTTAGAAAATTCTACATTAATCAAACTTTGTAGAGTGACACCTTTTTTCCTTTTTAATGTCGAATGTATAGGTAATATTAACAAACTACTGCTTTCCAGCTTAGTTACATTGTAATTACATTTGACATTCGAGCAACATGTTACGTGCTTTAATTCGAGTTTTAATACATCATTGATGTCGGAATACGTCGACATTAGAGCCGTAAAAAATTCCGAAACATCTTGTTGTGTTCGTTCTTCGAAGCATTTTCTGACAGATCTTCTAACCGCTTCAATGTTGCAATATTTACGTTCACCATACGCACAGATAGCATCAGTCAATGCATTCGATGCTTTATTTTTCAGTATTTGTTGCCTAATACGTACGCAATGAAACGCACATTGTAATATTACATTAGCGTAACACGAAACAGCATCGTTATTGCAAAGGCCATATATTTTCCACGTAACTATACTTTCTGGTTCCTCACAATCATAATTCTGCATATAATCAATGATATTAGGGATATCCCATCGACGATCGTACATTTTCACAACCTTTTTCTCGGACGGATTGATTTGTGGCAGTTCAGATTTGAATATAGATCTCAGTCGATTATATTCTACAATGGCTCTCGAGTTTGCTTTAACTGATGCTGGATTGAAATTTATCAAATGTAGGCCTTCCAATTTACTTACTCGTGACAAACCTACATAGGCTTGACCATCACTGAATACAGTCGTTCCTAAATCCATCATTGCATTGTTACATGTAATTCCTTCGATTATAAATAATTCGACATTCTTTAATTTGTCTCTCAAAGTTTTCAAGACCATGTCTGATAATTGCGTATATTTTGGTGTAGATTCATGACTAACCGGTAGTTGAAACATTCTATGGATTGTCAAGCCATCGATATTGAATGCTGCAATACCCGTGGGAGCAGATATGGCAGTCGTTTTTTCCAAATTTATTCTGATCCAATGTTTAATCATTTCAATTAGAAAACTTTTCCCTGTACCACCCTCGCCACTTACGTACAGTCGCAGAATCTGATTCTTATCTTGTAAAACTTGGCATACTCCATCAAAGACTCTTTTCTGGTCTTTGTTCAATTGCGACATCATTTGCGATAAATCAATCTTACCAAAATCTTCCAGATCTTTCATCGCGTCGTCAGCTTCTATCAGATTACAATCCAGTTCATCGTCATCGGATTTGTCTCTGTCTGCTGTTTTCAGATCATTTTCGCGCTTCTCGATTAATTCAGCAACGTTATCAAAAGCTTTCTGTATTTCTTCGAGCCTTTCGTGATATTTCATTGCCTTCGTTAAAACAGACTCTGAATTCTTAAAGGCATCCGTGTAAGTCTCGAATGTACCTTTAAGTTCACTCAAATCTCTCCATGGTTTGAACAGAAGAAGCAGCGAGTAAAAGTATTTTTCGGGCTCAGTTTTTATATTAAATCGATAATGGTTAATTAAATAACCCTTTTTTCCTTTTTTTAAAAATAAACCCGATGCCAGTTTGTAACACTTGACTTCGTCATTATTTGACATCTGTTTCGTAATTTCCCAGAATCTGGCAAAATCGTACAAATTCAATGATCCTAATTCCTGAGGTCTATTTGGATAGTAATCATCGATGAGTGACGAACAGTAAATATTCGTAGAATTTTCATCGAGAGCTTAAATTTTATTAAATGTTTTAACTTTTCTATTTCTCACCTCATTAACATCGATTCATTTGACCATGGTATCATTATCCGTACCGTACAAGGGATTCCCTAATAGTGTATCCGCAGCTTTTAAAGCACCGCATTCTCTGTTATTTAATGAACGCATTGCAAAAATCCACAGTTTCGATGCCAAGGACTTATTCGAATCTATCACTTCAAAGTCTGTATTGCATTTTTCCGACTTTGTCGTGTATTTTGTTAAATATGAGTTTAAAAACTCTGATTTTTCTCTAATAAATTGTATGTCCATATTTCCCTTCCAGGCTAATTTGATAGACGGATTATAATCATTTATAAACCTGTCCGACTCCTTGCGAGGATGATCGTACAATCTGCTCTTACTGCGTAAATTTTTTCTACCGATTATCGAAGTGATAACGTCTCTTAAAACGAAATTCTCAGTAACTGGCCGAGGAAAATCGAACCGACACTTTCTGTATATATATGTTTCCGTTTTTTTCGTACGCATGCAATACGAGTTATGTTTATGATTCTGATCACTTATTACCGTATCGTACAACGTTGGCGAAACATTTTCATCTGGAATTTCACACGTTACGTATTTTTGAATAAACGTAGCAACTTCTTCATCCGGCGATTTTCCTAAACTGGAGCATCTTTTATCCAAATCATACAATGCATGTGCTGCATACTTCTACGTTGATATTCCAGTCGCCAGAAGTAATGAATAACCTTTCCTATAGGATTATCGGACGAACAAATAGAATCAATCATGGCTTTAAATTTTATGCACATGAATCTAGAAGTACTTACAGGATCGTATGCGATTAGTTCGTTGATGCCTAACTTCTCTTTATCGGGATTCATATCTCGTAAATATTCACCCAAATCGGACCATTTCCATTCACTATGACTCAAAGTCAAAAACCACGTCGCTGGACCGTAATGCAAAGTCATGCATTTTACATTATTGGACGGTTGTCGCCAAAATTGATCCGTATTTCTCATTTTTGCGAAAATACTCATTAAATTCGATTCTAATTCGTAACCTTTCAATTCGTTCAAGTATCTACCAGCAGTGTATCTCTCTCGTTGGTTAGTAACCATCATCGTATAATAGATACCACTTTTCAACTGTCGGTAGTTAGCATCATTGAAAAGGAAAAACAGATACTGCAGATTCACCCTGAATCTACTATGTTTCGACATCAATCGTGTTCTAATAAATAAATATTCCGGCAATGCAAAGTTTCTATCTTCTCGTTGTCCATTGACACCATCAGGATATAAATCAGGGAAACACATGACATCCAGATATTTATAACGATTATCCATTGGAAAATCTTCAATTATCACCATTTGATAAAGCTTCAATGCAGATTCGTTATCGATTCTTTTCGCGTGTATTGGGTATAATGTATACTGATCGTTAATATCCGAATGTTCAGTGATTTGTGTGAGAAAAGCCGTACGTTTTAAAACGGTTAGATTATTATTATTTTTGTTTTGCTGTACATTGTACAAATTCAATGCTGGTAATTCCTCAACCACCTCATTTATTTCGTCATTGTCGCTTTCCTCATCGACAATCCTATATTCTGTTTCCTGCAACTTATCCTTTAATAGATCATCAGATGACGCTGGAAGACGAATTTTTAAGTAATGAGGATTATTTTCTTTCAACCATTGCAAAGCCTTATACATTTTATTAATATCTACCAAATTTTCCCAAACCACTTTAAATTTCTTGGGTATACCTCGAACGAGAATGTGCAACTCGTGATTCAAATTTATAGGATCTTCCGGAGGACATACCTTATCCAATGTTTCTTGTAAAGGCAGAGGCAAATGAAATGTTCTACCTTTTCCTAAACAGAGTTCGATTATATAAGTTTCTTGATTTAAAATGTGCTATATTTAAATCATTTAATTATTTTTTTCGTTCAAGTACAATTAACAGCAAAAACTGCATATACGTAGGTATGTATTTATTCTACTGCCATTACTTGAAACAAATACATTATTTGATATTAACAACTTGGAACTCTGGAATTACGAGTAATTATTTTTCATTGTACAGACTAGGTTTAAATTTTTGAGGACCTTCTTTTGAACATGGCTTGACCTTTTCATTTTTATGATTTTTTGAAGATAGGGTGAGAGAGGACGAATGAGGGTAAGAGAAGACGAGATAGGCGAAAGAGGGTGAAAGAGAACGAAAGAGGGTGAGAAAGGACGTACGAGGGTGAAAGAGGTGAGAGAGGGTGAGAGAAGACGAAAGAGGGTGAAAGAGGACGAAAGAGGTCGAAAGAGGGTGAGAGAGAACGAAAGAGGGTGAAAGAGGACGAAAGAGGGTGAGAGAGGACGAAAGAGTGTGAAAGAGGTCGAAAGAAGATGAGAGAGGGCGAAAGAGGGTGAGAAAGAATGAAAGAGGGTGAGAGAGGACGAAAGAGAGTGAAAGAAGGTGAAAGAGGACGAAAGAGGGTGAAAGAGGGTGAGAAAGAATGAAAGAGGGTGAGAGAGGACGAAAGAGAGTGAAAGAGGACGAAAGAGGGTGAAAGAGGTCGAAAGAGGATGAGAGAGGGCAAAAGAGGGTGAGAAAGAATGAAAGAGGGTGAGAGAGGACGAATGAGGGTAAGAAAAGACGAGATAGGCGAAAGAGGGTGAAAGAGAACGAAAGAGGGTGAGAAAGGACGTACAAGGGTGAAAGAGGTGAGAGAGGGTGAGAGAGGACGAAAGAGGGTGAAAGAGGACAAAAGAGGTCGAAAGAGGGTGAGAGAGAACGAAAGAGGGTGAAAGAGGACGAAAGAGGGTGAGAAAGGACGAAAGAGTGTAAAAGAGGTCGAAAGAAGATGAGAGAGGGCGAAAGAGGGTGAGAAAGAATGAAAGAGGGTGAGAGAGGACGAAAGAGAGTGAAAGAAGGTGAAAGAAGACGAAAGAGGGTGAAAGAGGGTGAGAAAGAATGAAAGAGGGTGAGAGAGGACGAAAGAGAGTGAAAGAGGACGAAAGAGGGTGAAAGAGGACGAAAGAGGGTGAGAGGAAATGAAAGAGGGTGAAAGAAGACGAAACAGGGTGAAAGAGGGTGAGAGAGAATGGAAGAGGGTGAGGAGAGGACAAAAGAGGATGAGAGAGAATGAAAGAGCGTGAAAGAGGACGAAAGAGAGTGAAAGAGGACGAAAGAGGGTGAAAGAGGACGAAATATTTATTTATTAGAACACGATTGATGTCGAAACATAGTAGATTCAGGTTGAATTTGCAGTATCTGTTCTTCCTTCTCAATGATGCTAACTACCGACAGTTGAAAAGTGGTATCTATTATACGATGATGGTTACTAACCCACGAGAGAGATACACTGCTGGTAGATACTTGAACAAATTGAAAGGTTACCAATTAGAATCGAATTTAATGAGTATTTTCGCAAAATTGAGAAATACGGATCAATTTTGGCGACAACCGTCCAATAATGTAAAATGCATGACTTTGCATTACGGTCCAGCGACGTGGTTTTTGACTTTGAGTCCTAGTGAATGGAAATGGTCCGATTTGGGTGAATATTTACGAGATATGAATCCCGATAAAGAGAAGTTAGGCATCAGCGAACTAATCGCATACAATCCTGTAAGTACTTCTAGATTCATGTGCATAAAATTCAAAGCCATGATTGATTTTATTTGTTCGTCCGATAATTCAATAGGAAAGGTTATTTATTACTTCTGGCGACTGGAATATCAACGTAGAAGTATCCAGCACATGCATTGTATGATTTGGATAAAAGATGCTCCAGTATTAGGAAAATCGCCGGATGAAGAAGTTGCTACGTTTATTCAAAAATACGTAACGTGTGAAATTCCAGATGAAAATGTTTCGCCAACGTTGTACGATACGGTAATAAGTGATCAGAATCATAAACATAACTCGTATTGCATGCGTACGAAAAAAACGGAAACTAATATATACAGAAAGTGTCGGTTCGATTTTCCTCGGCCAGTTACTGAGAATTTCGTTTTAAGAGACGTTATCACTTCGATAGTCGGTAGAAAAAATTTACGCAGTAAGAGCAGATTGTACGATCTTCCTCGCAAGGAGTCGGAAAGGTTTATAAATGATTATAATCCGTCTATCAAATTAGCCTGGAAGGGAAATATGGACATACAATTTATTAGCGAAAAATCAGAGTTTTTAAACTCATATTTAACAAAATACTCGACAAAGTCGGAAAAATGCAATACAGACTTTGAAGTGATAGATTCGAATAAGTCCTTGGCATCGAAACTGTGGATTTTTGCAATGCGTTCATTAAATAACAGAGAATGCGGTGCTTTAAAAGCTGCGGATACACTATTAGGGAATCCCTTGTACGGTACGGATAATGATACCATGGTCAAATGGATCGATGTTAATGAGGTGAGAAATAGAAAAGTTAAAACATTTAATAAAATTTAAGCTCTCGATGAAAATTCTACGAATATTTACTGTTCGTCACTCATCGATGATTACTATCCAAATAGACCTCAGGAATTAGAATCATTGAATTTGTACGATTTTGCCAGATTCTGGGAAATTACGAAACAGATGTCAAATAATGACGAAGTCAAGTGTTACAAACTGGCATCGGGTTTATTTTTAAAAAAACGAAAAAAGGGTTATTTAATTAACCATTATCGATTTAATATAAAAACTGAGCCCGAAAAATACTTTTACTCGCTGCTTCTTCTGTTCAAACCATGGAGAGATTTGAGTGAACTTAAAGGTACATTCGAGACTTACACGGATGCCTTTAAGAATTCAGAGTCTGTTTTAACGAAGGCAATGAAATATCACGAAAGGCTCGAAGAAATACAGAAAGCTTTTGATAACGTTGCTGAATTAATCGAGAAGCGCGAAAATGATCTGAAAACAGCAGACAGAGACAAATCCGATGACGATGAACTGGATTGTAATCTGATAGAAGCTGACGACGCGATGAAAGATCTGGAAGATTTTGGTAAGATTGATTTATCGCAAATGATGTCGCAATTGAACAAAGACCAGAAAAGAGTCTTTGATGGAGTATGCCAAGTTTTACAAGATAAGAATCAGATTCTGCGACTGTACGTAAGTGGCGAGGGTGGTACAGGGAAAAGTTTTCTAATTGAAATGATTAAACATTGGATCAGAATAAATTTGGAAAAAACGACTGCCATATCTGCTCCCACGGGTATCGCAGCATTCAATATCGATGGCTTGACAATCCATAGAATGTTTCAACTACCGGTTAGTCATGAATCTACACCAAAATATACGCAATTATCAGACATGGTCTTGAAAACTTTGAGAGACAAATTAAAGAATGTCGAATTATTTATAATCGAAGGAATTACATGTAACAATGCAATGATGGATTTAGGAACGACTGTATTCAGTGATGGTCAAGCCTATGTAGGTTTGTCACGAGTAAGTAAATTGGAAGGCCTACATTTGATAAATTTCAATCCAGCATCAGTTAAAGCAAACTCGAGAGCCATTGTAGAATATAATCGACTGAGATCTATATTCAAATCTGAACTGCCACAAATCAATCCGTCCGAGAAAAAGGTTGTGAAAATGTACGATCGTCGATGGGATATCCCTAATATCATTGATTATATGCAGAATTATGATTGTGAGGAACCAGAAAGTATAGTTACGTGGAAAATATATGGCCTTTGCAATAACGATGCTGTTTCGTGTTAGGCTAATGTAATATTACAATGTGCGTTTCATTGCGTACGTATTAGGCAACAAATACTGAAAAATAAAGCATCGAATGCATTGATTGATGCTATCTGCGCGTATGGTGATCGTAAATATTGCAACATTGAAGCGGTTAGAAGATCTGTTGGAAAACGCTTCGAAGAACGAACACAACAAGATGTTTCGGAATTTTTTACGGCTCTAATGTCGACGTATTCCGACATCAATGATGTATTAAAACTCGAATTAAAGCACGTAACATGTTGCTCGAATGTCAAATGTAATTACAATGTAACTAAGCTGGAAAGCAGTAGTTTGTTAATATTACCTATACATTCGACATTAAAAAGGAAAAAAGGTGTCACTCTACAAAGTTTGATTAATGTAGAATTTTCTAAATGGGAAACGATAAACGGCAATTGTAACGAATGTAAGGGCACCGTGTTGAAAAAGAAAACCGTAATCGAATCAACTTTATCCGTCGTAGTAATACAGCTCAATTTATATACTTTTGTAAACGGTGCTTCTAAAAAAATTATCAACAATCGGATTACCGCCGTGCCGACGAGTAATATCACGATTAATAAAAAAAAGTACAAGCTAATAAGCGCTATATTTCACGAAGGTGAAGAAATGAATCGTGGTCACTACACGTGTATGTTGAGAACTGACACAAAATCGGAATGGTATTACTCTAATGATATGGAAGTGTTCAAGAAAAAATGGCCCAAAGGAGCACAAGGGGCATACATATTGTTCTTAGAACAGATTAGATAATGGCGCTGTATAAAGGCTGCCGTAAACGCTACATTAAAACATCAACTGTTCTAGCGCTGTATAAAAGTTGCCGTAAGCGCCAAAATAAAATATCGGCTGCTCTGGCGCTTTATAAAAGCTGCTGTAAGCGCTGCATTAAAACGAGTGCAATAAGTTTCTAATTTGACCTAGGCTTCATGACATTTCAAAAAGTATCATCAAGAAAAAAATTATCAGACAGAAATATATATGTCGTGTTAAAATCGAAGAGACGAAGAAAAATATATGGTTGCGTTCTCACGAGAATGGCCGATGGAGGGGCCCATTCTTTATTTTCAATATTCATACAAGAATATAAATTCATTCTGTTGCAATTGAAATAAATGTGCAATGTATCGTTAAAAGTTATTACAATTATACAAACATTTACATATATGATTAAATAAAATATATATGTATACTATAATATAATTATATATGTTCGCATATTTATTGTTTATATATTGTTCGCAATAACATCGCGTTTGGCTCTTAGTCGAGATGAATATGGAGTTTTTAAAACAATTGGAGAGCTGACTTACAAATATTCTTATTAATATTTGTTGTGTTTGGACCAGGTACGACGCCTTGGTGGGGGGGTGGGGGGTTATAAACATTGAGAAAAATATTGATTTGTAAGTGTCTGAATAGCTCAGTTGGAAGAGCAGTCGCCCGGCAAGCGGAAGGTCTCGGGTTCGATTCCCGATTCAGCCGACTTTCGGACCAATATTTTTCTCGTCTTTTTCTTACAGGGGATGTTTAGAGAAGGAACAAGGGGAATTTCTGAGATCCCAACCATAGGATTCAAATTCCTCAGTTTCCAAAAAAATTTTTTTATCTTAATTTGTCGCAATAACATCGCGTTTGGCTCTTAGTCGAGATGAATATGGAGTTTTTAAAACAATTGGAGAGCTGACTTACAAATATTCTTATTTATAATTATATATTTTATATATGTACATATATACCATATATTTCAATTATTTTGAACTGTATTGCATAAATTGTTACTTATACAAAGTTATGTGATAAGAATCGAAAATACATATATTTGTGATACTTGAATTACTAGAAAGCTGCTCTATATATCTGTACTTTAAAAAGTAAGTGATATCCTAAAAAAATCATAAAAATGAAAAGGTCAGGCCATGTTCAAAAGAAGGTACTCTAAAATTTAAACGATCTAATAATAAATTATCACGAAAAGTAACTGATATGTTATTCAAGGTACCAGTTCAAAGTGAACATACGTAAAGTGTATATTATCTAAATTTAGTAATAATATATTACCATGAAAAGTAACTGTGATATTTTATTCAAGGTGCAAGTTCACATTGAATATACATACATATAAGTAAAACTGATTACAATTTGATTCTAGAAAATAAGTGCGATATGTTATTCTTAGTGCACAAAATATAATAGTCGTTTATAGAGATTTGATTTGAAATTCATACTAGCCCGTACAATGAAAAATAATTGCTCGTAATTCCAGAGTACCAATTTGTTAATGACTCTGAAAAATAACATGGCGGCCTGCTCTCAAAAAACTTTCGATGGGTAGATAAAATAATCGAAATGAGAGTTGTGAAATATGTATAAATTAAAAACCTCCAATCTTTCTTTAGTAAAATTTCGAATTTTCGTATCAACTTCCGATTTGTGTTATACCGTATTTTCAGGGAGTAAGTTATTGATCAGAAAACTTTGCCTTGTTGCTCGAAACGGGTGTATATTAAGTAAAATTTATAAATGTACAGTTCTCAGGTCAACTACAATAAAGCTATACGCTTAAAAAGTTTACTGATTATTTGTCGTAATATACAATAAAAAATTACATATTAATTATTCAAGATACAAGTGAGAAATAAATATCATTAAAATATACAAAAAAAATTTATCAATTTGACTCTGAAAAGTAAGTGACATGGTTCTCAAAGTGCAAGGTTTCATTTGACTTACAATTTTCTTCAGAAACACAGAAGAAAAAGGTATTTGTATATAGTTTTGTATATTCACTTCGTTGTGTGTGTAGAGCTTTTAAAAGTACGTTGAATCCTTATTCTAATCTAATCTTCTTCTAATGTAATACTTTTCGTATTTCAAATTTGTAGTAATTATTCTGTAAGAGCTTCGACATTATTTCTAAATGGACATCGAGAAACATCATAGTTTTTTGAGAGCAGGCCGCCATATTATTTTTCAGAGTCATTAACAAATTGGTACTCTGGAATTACGAGCAATTATTTTTCATTGTACGGGCTAGTATGAATTTCAAATCAAATCTCTATAAACAACTATTATACTTTGTGCACTAAGAATAACATATCGCACTTATTTTCTAGAATCAAATTGTAATCAATTTTACTTATATGTATGTATATTCAATGTGAACTTGCACCTTGAATAAAATATCACAGTTACTTTTCATGGTAATATATTATTACTAAATTTAGATAATATACATTTTACGTATGTTCACTTTGAACTGGCACCTTGAATAACATATCAGTTACTTTTCGTGATAATTTATTATTAGATCGTTTAAATTTTAGAGTACCTTCTTTTGAACATGGCCTGACCTTTTCATTTTTATGATTTTTTTAGGATATATATATATATATATATTTTATATATATATATATATATATATATATATATCATTGCTTTATTTTCCCCCTTAGGGATTAAAGGCGCTTTTAAGGAGCGTACCCAAACCTTACATTCCTCCTTCTCCCTTCTCACTATGTTACATTATCATTTAATACAATATATACATGTGACATAATTGTCCGTCTCTCTTCTCCTCTCTCCTCCTACTTTCCCTTCTTCCTTCCTCTTTTCTCTTTTTGTCTTCCTTCTGCTGTTTGCCCTCTCTCTTCTTCTGTCCTCTCTTTCCCCTTTCTCTCCTTCTCTTTCCGTTCCTTCCATGTTTCTCTGTCTCCCTCCTTGTTCCGGATTCCTCTTCTCCGTTCTGCTCCTCTCTTTTTACCTTAAACAGAAAATCACAGCTTCTTTCCTCTCTTCTCCCCTTCCCCCCTTACCTTTCCCCATAGTACAATTGTGCTCTTCTTCTTCCTCACCTGGCCATTTTGCGACCTTACAATGTATCTGGGTCCTTTCTCCCCTGTTCCTTTCCCCTGCCTCCTCCTTTTCCTATTATTCCTTTTTCTCTCTGACCCCCTTGCCTTAGCCTCTCTTTTCCTATCCTTTTCCTATTCCCTTTTCCTCTCTAGCCTTTGCTTCTCTTCATTCCAAACCCATTTCTCCCCATTTATCCACATCCTTTTCTCATATATCATCACGTCCCTCCCTCTGGCTCTCTTTCTCCTCGCTTTATCCATCACCCACCTAATCCTCCTTTCCTCTTTCGTTAAGTTTTCATCTACTCCTACCTCCCATTTCCTCCATATCATCCTTCCACTCTCCAACACTTCCCTTTTATCCTCTTTCTTTTCCATCTCCACCATCACAATTATCTTCCCATTGTCCCCCTTCACCTCCCATGACCCTACTATCCCTACCTTCCTATCTAATACTACCTCCGTCATCCTCTCTATCAGCAGCCTCCTTTCCTCCTGATCCTCTCCCTCCAGCCCTCTCCATACCACATTTCTCCTCCTCCTCCATCTTCTCTCCATCTCCTCCGCTTTCCTTTCTATTCTCTCTCTTTTCTCTCTTTCCTCTCTCTCTTTACTCCTTTTCCTTTCCCTTTCTTTCATCTTTCTCCACATTTCCTCTCCTCTCCTCCATTTTTCCTCCTCCTCGCTTTCCCTGTCCTCCTCTTCTTCCTTTCCTCCTCCTTGCCCTCCTCCTCGCCTTCTCTTCTCTCTTTCTCTCCTCTCGCTTTCCCTTCTTCCTCCTTCTTCCCTCTTGTCTCCTTTCCTTCTCTCTTCTCTACCTTTCTCCCCGTCCTCCCTTCTTCATTTTTCTTCCTTACCCCCTTGCTTTGATCATTCCTTCTTCCCTGCTACTTAACTTCTTCCCTCTTCACTAATTCCCACCATTCTTCTCCGCTCTCCTCTGTTTTTACCCTGTTCTCTCCTTCTCTCTCCTCTCACCTGTAGTCCCCCTTTTTCCTTCTTCTCCTTGTCCTCCTCCGTCTCCCCCTTTGCTTCCTCTTCTCTCTTCTCCTCTGTCTCCTCTCTTTCGATCCCCCTGCCTCCTTCCTTGTCACTCTCCTTATCCTCTTTCCCTTTCACCCATCTCAGTAACTCCTCCATCATCTCTTCCATCCTGTCCATTCTGCACTTCATCTCCTTCCATTCCTTCTTGCACTCGCATGCACCGTCCCCCCCTTCCTCTCTCATTTTCACTTCCTCCTTTGCCCTTCCTCATCGCCTCTTCTTCTTATCCTTTCCCCGTCCCCTCGTCCCTTCCTCTCTCTTCTCTTCGCCTACCCCTTTCTCTCCTTCCTGTCCTCTCCTCGTCCTCTTCCTTTTTCTCCTGTCTCTTCCTCCTCTTCTTTCTTCTCCACCTTTTCTTCTACACCTCCTCACTTCCTCCTTCGTCTTTCTTCACCTTCTCGCCTCTTCCTCTACTTAACCTTTCTACCTGCTCTTGCTTTTCCTTAACCTCGTAACCTCGTTAATCCTTTATCACCATGTGCTCACTTACGCGCCTTGTGTGATATTGCGCGCGCAGCTTCCTCTTCCCACGTGGTCTTCCTGCATCCTCCTGCACTCTCTCCGTCTCCTGCTCTTACTCGTCACTGCCCTCTGCTTTCTCCCTATGTCCCTATATCCCCAGGCGCTTATCTCCATGCGTCTCTATGTGATAATGCGCGCGTTGTTTTCTTTTCCTCTTCCTCACCCTTCTTCTCTCCTCCGCTCCCTCTCTGCCTCCCCCTCCCTCCTGTCCCAGCTCTCTAGTTTCTTCCTATGTCCCTATGTCACCACTCGCTTACTACTCCTGCTTGCCTTGCGCGGTGATGCGCGCGCCCCTTCCTTCTCTCACACTCTTTTCCTGTCCTCCCCTGCGTCCTTTCCTTCATCTACTCTCACCTGTCCTACTTTCCGGTTCCTTCCTTACCATCCTTTTCCTTTCTTATCGACAGGATAATCCCTGCCACGTGTACAACTATTCCACATCCCAATTTCATCAGATCTCTCTTTCTCCTTTTCTACCTTGCTCCTCCAATTCTCCTTCTGTTCCTTTCCTCCTTTCTTCCTTTTTCCTCCCTTCCTTCCTATCTCCTTTCTCTACCCATCTCCTGCTCCCGTGTGAGTTAGTCTCCTCGTGTCCACCCATCCTCTGCTTGCCTCCTTTTCCTCGCATTTTTCATCACTTATTCCTTACTCTCCTCCCTTTTCTTTCTTCTCTCCTCTTCCCATCCTCAGCTCTTCATTTTTCCTCACTTCACCACAATTTTCTCCTCCTTTTCTCCTTCCTATTATTATATAATTTCCGGAACACTCTCACACCACACCTTTTCACTTGCCGCCATCCTGCCTCCTCTCTTTCTATATATATATATATATATTAAAAAATAAATTCACTAAAATATATATATTTATTTATTTCTCTTTAAATTTAATAACATGAATAATTATGTAATTAATTTAAACTAGAATGTGTATATACATTGTAAAGTTATTATATATTTTTATAAAATATTTAGATAAATACGTATATATAATAAAATAAATTATTTACTTCTAAATAATTTATTAATTATTTAATTCAAACATATTTAAACATATATTCAAAAAAGGTGATATAAGGCACAAAAAATTAAATGTAAAAAATTAAAAAATTTAAAGTTAAATAAAAATTTTAAATTTAAATTAAAAAATAAAACAGATAATAATTCTTAAGGTTCGCCAGTAATAATTAATAAAAATCTTTCCTTAATGATAAAAGTCGACCAAACTGGCAATTATTTATTATAAATAATTAGTTAAAATACAACGTTTTGACTGTCATTGCAGCCCTTTTCAAGTAAATCTATAAAAAGTTACATAAAAATAATTATAATTTGATATATTTCATCGCAACAATTAATTATAAATTCATAAACAAAAAAATGTTACATACCAAAAGTAAATGCAAAATAAATTGTTATAGACCGAAAGGCTATAATTATAAGTTTAACGGATATAAAATCCGCGTGGAGACCGCTGATACAGCATCGGGCCGGAAACCGCAAAGACGCAAGCTAAGAGCTTCATCTTTCGAACAGCTCTTAGCTCAAAATCTAGCCGCGTAAGCAAAAGCTATGCACCAATCGGATGCCTGTCGCCAGGCACCTCTTCCAAACGAAATAACGAAAAACCGAGTTTACGTAAGAACTCGGGAGTGAACAAAGAGCGAGTTCAATTAGATCAATCAACCGAGTCACATCCAGGATAACTCCCGACTCGCAAATCAGACGAGTCGTTAACTAACGTTCGGATAAATCTAGAGTCGCGTCAAACGAGCGAAAAAGAGAAACGAAGTTTCCAGGGGTTTAGAAATAACTACACGCCGAGTCTTGTTAAGTTTGTATACCAATATATTGAATAAAGAAAAGGAATTCTACATCTAATAAGACTATAATCTACGGAAAAACCCCGACGATTCGGAAGTCCACTTCCCAATCCGGCAACATCCCTTCTGTGTCTTATCCGAGGCACAACATTTTGGTGGCAGCGGTGGGATTGCCGGAGATCGCCGAGGTTTCCTCACAAGGCGAAGACCTGTAAAAACATAAAATTTTATAAATGTGTTAGACGGGCACGTCAGTAACATTGACGGGAACAAACAGAAGCCACGACAAGAAAGAGAGAAAGAGAGAGCGGACAACAAAAGCAGTGCAACGAGTGATAAGCAGCAGAGAATCGAAAAGATCGCCGGCGTCTAAGGACAACGCCGACCTACGACAACCTCACGGGCAGTGCATCATCACGAGCAATGACCCGCCGTATCTATCACCAACACGGAGCAGCCCACGAGAGATCGAGTTGCAGCAGCAGCAGCCGACTCGTATAGAGCGTAACGATGCGAGCCGTAATACTGTAAGTCCGAATTTTATTATAAAAATAAAATATCGACGGCAATCGGAGCCTATGCGGATGACATGCACAAAATTAATAAATTAAAATGAGATCTCAAATCAAACTCATTTATTAAGTTCTAAACGTTTCGACCCACTTCGGGTCTTCTTCAGTAGCTGCAAAATACAAAGAAACAAAAATAGAAGATAATCGGTACAATCAGAAAATTATAAAACTCGTATACATACAATCCGCAAATAAATTAAATATAATTCTCCTCCCTATTCAAACCGTCCGGCCGTCGGAGCGTCTCCCTAACGGTGACCATCGTCAGGAAGGAAGCAGAGCCGTGACTCCCTTACCAACACTAATCAACATGGTATAAATTAAACGTAGAACAATTTACAAGAATTAAAAATTAAAAACCGGGAAGAACACTCACCCCGACAGTAAAAACAGAGAGAAGACGATGCTACACGTGACACATCACTCTAACGACTGTGCGGTATTCTACCTCGACACAGTCGATACATATATACGCAAAAACAAATATAAAAATAAAATATGAAAATAAAAATAAAAATAAAAACAACTAAACTAATCGGCACTCATGTCAAAAGTCTAACAAAAAAACCCGGCTATGTAAAATCACAAAGCTAGATTTTGGTAAATTTTTCTATTAACAAATCAAGATTCTCATTTAATTTATCAGTGTCGCTATGTAAATTTAAACTATTCTTCTGACGTTTTATGTGGATCATTTCGGATATTAAACGTTTACCTAAAAAAGGCTCCTCGTCTAAGACTTTTACATCCTCCCAATTAAATTCATGGTTCAATAATCTATGTTCCGATATGACTGATAATTGTGACGCGTTTCTTTTTATGTTGTTGCGATGTTCTTTCATCCTAGTTTTCAACAATCTACCTGTCTGCCCTACGTACGACGCATCACAATCCATACAATCAATTTTATAAACTACATTATTATGGAGTTCCCTTGGTAACTTATCCTTGTGTACTTTAATGAATTTACGGAGACTGTTAATTGCTGTATATGATGGAGTGACATCCAAATCACGTGTAATGTCCTCGATTCTCTTCGATACATTATTAATATACGGAATATTAAAGTACGAAACTTTTTTCTGCGTTGGAATCTTGTCATTGCATATATTTGCTCTATTGTTATGCAACTTATTATTATAGCGGAAGAACAACTTTTTTAACCGCGCTTGCAAAGTATGAAATATCAAATTGAGAGGATAATTATTAGACAAAAGAACTCCAATCATAGACTCAAAGTTACCTTTATGGAATTTCGGATGAGATAGCCAAAAGACTCTATCTATGAGGCTGATAATGGTGCCCTTTTTATGACAGAGAGGATGCTGCGATTCAAAATTTAAATATCTACCTGAATACGTCGGCTTATGAAACAAATCGAACTCAATGCTCCCATTATTTATAATAATGGTGACATCTAAAAAATTCAATCGGTTGTCAACCCCCTCCTCCATGGTGAACTGCAATCTAGGATGGAAAGAATTGAAAGTGTTTAAAACTATTTTAAGCATGGAGGGTGGGGCCGCCAACGCGATATCGTCAACATATCTAAAATAAAATGGAAATAACAATGGAATCGCAGCAATCGCTCTACTCTCCAAATCTTGCAACGTGATATCCGCAATGATCGGTGAGAGGGGGGAACCCATAGGTGTGCCAAAAGTCTGTTGATAACATACATTATTAAACATAAAATAAGTCGAGTTCATAATAAAACGAATTGCCAATAAAAATTCATCTCGTGGAATAATACACTTTTTTTCAATATACCCCCATCTGTTAATTAAACTATCAATAGCCATATCCAATGGTACGTTGGTGAACAATGATGCAACATCTAGTGAAACTAGCTTCACATCACTATCCACACATAAACCATTTAATTTGTTCACTAATTGAAAACTATCAGAAATAGCCGAATCAGGTTTCGGAATTGCCTTATATATTAACTTATGTAAAAATTTTGCCAAGTAATAAAGAGGTGTATTCCTAGATGACACGATGACACGTAAAGGGCAATTCGGTTTATGCACCTTCGGCAGACCATACGCTCTCGGTAAAACCCCGTCCGTGCAGTTCAGGGATTTATATGTTGTTGAAGAAATGTAATTCTTCGTTTTCCATCTCATTAAAATTCCGTGTAATTGATTAATTAAGTTCCTAGTCGGATCTTTTTTAACAACAGTATAAGTTTGTAAGTCTAGCTTTGTGATTTTACATAGCCGGGTTTTTTTGTTAGACTTTTGACATGAGTGCCGATTAGTTTAGTTGTTTTTATTTTTATTTTTATTTTCATATTTTATTTTTATATTTGTTTTTGCGTATATATGTATCGACTGTGTCGAGGTAGAATACCGCACAGTCGTTAGAGTGATGTGTCACGTGTAGCATCGTCTTCTCTCTGTTTTTACTGTCGGGGTGAGTGTTCTTCCCGGTTTTTAATTTTTAATTCTTGTGAATTGTTCTACGTTTAATTTATACCATGTTGATTAGTGTTGGTAAGGGAGTCACGGCTCTGCTTCCTTCCTGACGATGGTCACCGTTAGGGGGACGCTCCGACGGCCGGACGGTTTGAATAGGGAGGAGAATTATATTTAATTTATTTGCGGATTGTATGTATACGAGTTTTATAATTTTCTGATTGTACCGATTATCTTCTATTTTTGTTTCTTTGTATTTTGCAGCTACTGAAGAAGACCCGAAGTGGGTCGAAACGTTTAGAACTTAATAAATGAGTTTGATTTGAGATCTCATTTTAATTTATTAATTTTGTGCATGTCATCCGCATAGGCTCCGATTGCCGTCGATATTTTATTTTTATTGTAACACAATAATTCGAGCCGAGATTAACAGTTTTTTTATATCGAATTTTATTAATTGCATGGATGTCGGAAGGACTCGAAACCCCTCAGCAACCGATAGCGAATAAATCGTGGCTGTTTAGCGACTCAGCCGAGCAGGCAATAAAGGCATTGCCACTGACTTTAGAAATTCTCGAAACGGTGCAAATAAAATTAGAAGCACTTTACTTGAACGAAAGCGACTCAGAATCATTTACTCACGGGAAAACCGAACGCGAATTTCCGTTTGATATTTTCGACAAAAGCTTATTTAAAGGAGAAATTGACGCCGACATAAAATTAAGAAACAAAAATAAAGTACGCGTAAATCGAATTCCTAGTAACGTGTCGCAACGCGGATAATTCTCGCTTACGTCCTACGACAGTAGTATTTTCGATTCGAGCAAATATCAGAACATGTTGCGAACACCGCTGAACGGTGTCATGGATGTATCCAAGGGTGTCGTCGACCGCAAGATTGACCGTCTTCACGATACTATAGCTCGCGACAATAATCGACTCGTGGAAGTCGATGTACATACACCACCCCCTAATCGCGATATAGGAACCGATAACCCTCGCAATATTAGGCGATACACAGATGGACGCGTTGAAGAAGTCGAGGTGCGCGAAACACCTAATTATAGGGAGGCAGGAATAGAAAACCCTATGCTACGCGAAATAATGAGAGGCATGCGAGAGTTACATAGGGAAATGCTCACCGAAATAAATATATTGCGCGAACAGATTCGTGATTCTAACGCATACGCTGATAAACGGTATCAGATCCGCCGGGATATACACTCACGTACACTTGAGGGAGAAACGCGATACCCAGAGTACGACAACAAAAGATATGACTTTATGTACGGACGGACGGAGAATGACGTTAGACACTGACAAGGCTCTCATGAGTATTTTATCTCATTAAAAGAAGCACGACAAATGATTCCGGAATTTAACGGGACGACACAACACAAACTACAAGAATTTTTAAGCGCATGCACTTATGCTATGAAAAATATACACCCTGCTAACGAGAGAGGGTTGGTGGGAGCTATTTTGTGTACGAAATTAAAGGGCAAGACAATGTTAGATTTCCAAACGCGAGACATACAGACGTATGACAAACTCAAGCGACAATTGGAACTTTCGTATCAGAGTAGGCGAAGCACTACGCATTTGCAGATAGAGTTTAATTCTCTAAAGCAACAGGCAAATGAAGGCGCGCAAGCTTTCGGAACGCGCGTCAACACCTTAGCTATAAAATTATACAAATCCATGACGGAGGGAGAAGATCACTCCACTATCGAAAAGCGGATTATTTTAAGTACCATACAAAAACAAGCCTTGCAAAATTTCCAAATAGGACTACGAGACAAAATACAACTGCTTATTTGTTCTCGAAATTACCAAACGCTACAAGAGGCAATAACTGCCGCAATCGCCGAGGAAAAGGTAAAGGGCACAATCACATCGCGATCAAGTTACTATACAAGTCAAAATCGATATGATCAAGCGCCGTCGCGACCATCAAAAAACGCCGTGCAATGCTATAAATGCGGAAAATCGGGACACTACAAACGAGAATGTCGCAGCAACAAATACTTGCTCCCGAAACCGGAAAAATCCTCGCGCGTATCCGCCATTGAAAAATTTTGCAATTATTGCAAGAAGCGTGGACATAACCGCGAAGAATGTTGGGAGTTAAACGGGCGATCAAAAAATAAGACGCTCCCACGGAACAAACCAGAGGATCGAAAAAACCCGCGAAGTACGATATTAATAAAATAGATAATCAAAGAATCCGGCAGAAGAGAAATTCCGAGTACGAACGTAGCAGCGATGAAGACGGAGAGCGCGGAGATAAGATTAAGAAGACTCGCGCGCTCGAATACCAGGTGCGCCGAACGCCGAGAGAGAGAGCGAGTTTAAATAAAATTACTCTGCCCATGCGAGAGGCAAAAAACGGAAAAGTAAATATGCTTTACGATTCGGGAGCTACGATTTCATTGATAAAAGTGAAACACTTGAAGGATGAGACCGAAATTTACAATAATAAAATAACCCTCGTTGGAATAACCGGTCACAAGGCAAAGACAATCGGAAAAATGTACGCGACCATTGAGCTAAACAGAAACAAGATAAAACACGCGATTTACGTCGTGAAGGATGATTTCCCGATGGAATACGACGGGATCATAGGAATCGATTTCCTTCAGAAGCAGCAAGTCACGTGCAATTACAAAAAACGCGAATTACAAATTGGAAACGCCGTCCTAAAGTTGCAACCGTATAACAAAATTACCTTAAAGCCGCGTAGTGAAACAATTATACAAGCGATAGCAAATCATGATAAGACAGGGATTATTCGAGCCAAAGAAGCCTCCCCAAGAATCTATATCGGATGATGTTTGATAGAATCGAAGAATTATCAATGTCCCATCAGTGTAATTAATACAACTAATAAGCCGGTCGAGATCCACACACCCCTCGTAACCGTAGAAGACGTTTGCGAAGATGACGCGCACGAGTTATACACAATACATACAGACGAGACTCCGAATCTATTAACGCGTGACGAACGAATCTGACAATTATTACGCACAGAACATTTAAATGAGGAAGAAAGGAAAGCGATACAGAAAATATGCGAAGAATATAGCGACGTGTTTTATTTAAGCGGAGAACCACTATCATGCACAGCAACATTAAAACACGAGATAAGCACGCGCGCCGATACCTCATCCGTCAATGTGAGACCGTATCGTCTTCCCGAGAAACACAAATTAGAAGTGAACAAGCAAGTACAGGAGGGGATGCCGGAGCGTTGGCCGAACTCCGACAGGTTAGCGCCCTCATCTAAGCGGAACTAAAATTGTCGATAATTACCGACAATTTTAATTTCGCTATTATCGGCAGTTTCCATATAATAAAAATTTACATGCATGTCAAAAAAAACAATTTTATTGTGTTCAACATATTATATTTTTTTAGACAACATAATATATTTTTACTGTTAAATCATCTCGCACACGCGTTTTTATCTAAGCGTGTCAATGACAGTAAAACATACATACATAATTGTGTCTATCTTTATCACATAGTTTGAACACAATAATATTATATATATATATATTATATATATATATATTATATATATATATTATATATATATATATATTTGTTTTTTTGCTTATATATTTACATGCAATTTTTATATATATAATATATATATCATTCACATGTGTATGTATGAATATTGTATAAGATTCTTGTTGTAGGATGCCGGGTTAACGTGATCAAATGATTGTACGCGTTTTAAAACGGTTTAAATTAGTTTATTCACTTTCTACAAGTTCGTCGCGTACCGAGACTTATGTTTCTCGGCGCTCGCTCTCTCGAGGACTAACTCGAGGGCTGCGCGAATTTCGGAGCTCGCGTAGGGCGGCAGCCGATCGGGGTCCTCGATTGGACCATCAGAAAATCAGGCGATGTACACACGCCAATTAGCGGCGAGTGTACACGTTGGTTTCACGTGTTTCCTTGGCGTAAACACTAAGGAATTTAACAAAAAACATTCTAGAAAATTCGATCGTCCTCGAGGATTCGATCCGAAGAACGAATCTTCAACATACCGCCCGCCTCGTATGCGAACGAATGCGAAATAAACTTAAACAAAGCGGGAGCGAATCGTCGAGGAAGATGATTACAAAAACATACAGGTGAAGACGACTCGCACTGAGAAAGTCGTCTCGAAGATTACATAACTCTTACAAGTTAGCGGCTTCATCCGTTGCGGACGCGTTAGAGTTATCACGTATTGGCAGTCGGCATAATTGCGCAATAGGTCGTTTCAATGTGGACCGTGCGGTGCGTATGGTCACAACTCGAACGAGTCCATCAAATCCGGGATGGATCTGCTGTACTCGGGCAAGCTCCCATTTGCTCGGAGGGAGCACGGGACTTTTAACTAATACTAATTCGCCTATTGCGAAGTTAGGAGACTGCTTGCACCACTTGTTTCGCTGTTGAAGCGAATGTAAATAATCCTGTGACCAGGCACGCCACACGGTTTCCTGCATGGCACGGACTAGTTGCCATCGCGAGAGCCTACGCGGGTCGATCGCGAGTACCGATTCCTCCGGAACGGCTACGAGGGGCCGTCCAATCAGAAAGTGACCCGGGGTGAGCGCCGACAAGTCACCCGGGTCGTCACTAAGCGGAGCGATTGGTCGCGAGCTAAGGCACGCTTCTATTTTACATAGAAGCGTCACGAGTTCAGCCCTCGAAAGTGTGTGGGAACCAACAGCGCGCCTCAGATGCGTTTTAAGGCTCTTGACTCCGGCCTCCCAAAGGCCGCCGAAATGTGGAGCAGCGGAGGGAATGAAATGCCAGTTCACTCCGTCGCCTGCGAGCGCGTTTCGCAATTCAGCATCCTTCGATAAGGATTGAAAGTGTCGATGGAGTTCGTGGTTGGCTCCATGAAAATTTGTGCCGTTGTCGCTATACATGTGACGCGGCAGACCTCTTCGGCTAGCGAACCTCTGAAAGGCTGCAAGAAATCCGGGCGTGGAGTAATCTTCCACTAATTCGAGGTGAATCGCCCTTGTAGCAAGACAAACAAACAGAGCGATATATACCTTTCTGGCCTTTTGCCCTCTGCCGACGAATGAAATTACGTGGAGTGGGCCGGCGTAATCAACCCCACAATGAGTAAAAGGCGC
The DNA here is from genome assembly GCF_048542155.1 of Nylanderia fulva. Classification (NCBI taxonomy): domain Eukaryota; kingdom Metazoa; phylum Arthropoda; class Insecta; order Hymenoptera; family Formicidae; genus Nylanderia; species Nylanderia fulva. The sequence goes on along the minus strand of NW_028190173.1, from coordinate 171,939 downwards.
CGAAGGGGTGACACGAGCGGCTGGAAGGTCGTCCATGAACTGAGAAGACAATTTAGCCGCGTGACGAGTGCAGACTACACATTTTCGAATGTGCGCCTTTATTGAGCTGCGGCCTCCAATGAGCCAGTATCGCTGACGCAGCACACGGAGTACCAGCTGTGTCCCCCCGTGGAGCGTGGATTTATGAGCGCGATCAATTAAGAGATCGGATAAGTGATGTTTCGGAATTATTATAGGATGTTGCTCGTCATAGCTGAGCGCGGAATTCGTCAACCGCCCGCCAAGACGGAGTAAAGAGTCCTCTCCTAGAAAAGAACTCAATCTGCTCAACGAGCTCGAATGCGGTATGGTGCCGTTATTCTTTAGTGAGCGCGTTTCCCGCTCGAAGAATCTCTGTTGCAGATAGCGCAACCAGAAGATTTCCGCTCTCCTAAACTCATCGGCGTTCAGAAGGGGGGAGAGTTGGGAGCGAGACGCGCTCTTTTCTTTTACACGATGAATAAAGCGATTCATATAGACAGTCACGCGGACAAGCTTGGTCCAAGTGGAGAACCTATATAGGAGTTCCCAATCCTCGGCCTCTTGAACATGGAGCGTCACAGGCCGTCTTCTTTCCACCGACACCTGCTGATCGGTGGCAGAGTCGAGCGGAGCTGAGACATTCAGAATCGGCCACGCAGTCGATGGTTTCTGAAGCCATCGTGGACCGTTCCACCATAGCGGGTGAGTCACGAGCTCGGAGGCGGTCAAGCCGCGCGAGGCGCAGTCCGCCGGATTATCTCGAGACGGAACGTGATTCCAACAAACAGAATCCAGACAGGTATGCACTTCGGATACGCGGTTAGCCACGTAGGTGCTCCATTTTGATGGATGTTGACGGAGCCAGAGCGATGGTCGAATCCGTCCATCCGTATATTGGAATCGGAGGTAATTTCAACGATGTCAAGGTCCACTTAATTAGCCGGCTGAGGAGGACGATAGCGTTCAGTTCCAAGCGCGGGATGCTTACGGTTTTGATCGGCGCGACCTTTGTTTTAGCAGCGAGCAGAGTGATTTGAAACTTCGTTGGCGAAGGAAGCACTCGAATATAAACGACCGCCGCGTAAGCGCGGTTTGAAGCGTCGGCAAACCCGTGGATTTCGAACGCGAGGTTATTGGAATGTCGACCGGTCCAACGCGGTATTCGGACGCGGTTTAATGATTCTAAATCGTTGGTGTAGCTCTCCCAACAATCGCGCAACTCCTCTGGAAGAGGGGAGTCCCAATCACATTTGAGAAGCCATAATTCTTGTAGCAAGATTTTCGCGGTTACAACAACCGGAGCAGCCCGTCCTAGTGGGTCGTATAATTTTGCCGTGAACGAGAGAACGGAACGTTTCGTGTGTGTAACCGATCTCAACGGAGTTATCACGAATTTGAACGCGTCCTCTTTAGCAAGCCATGAAAGCCCGAGAACCTTGAGGTCATCTTCTTTTACGAGCAAGTGATCGGTGACTTCCGGCTAATGAGCCGAAAGTCCTTGAAGAAGAGAGGAGGCATTAGAAACCCACTTTCGTAGTTGAAAACCTCCCTTTCGCAGGATCTCAACTAGTTGGACACGAGCTTCTATCAATGAAGTCGTATCGTCCGCGCCAAAGAGCGCATCGTCCACGTAGAGGGACTCGCTGAGAATTGGAACAGCCGCGGGATAGTTGTTGCCTTCATCTAGAAAAAGCTGTTTCAGTACCCTCATTGCGAGGTACGGAGCGGGGGCGAGCCCGTACGTTACAGTGAGAAGGCGATAGTGTTCAATCGGCCCATCGGCCGATGATCGCCATAAGATTCTTTGAAAATCCGCGTCAGACGGATGCACGAGAATTTGGCGGAACATTTGAGCAATGTCCTGCCGTGTAAACAAATTGCCATTGACGCCAGCGCAATAATATAGCGGAGAACTTGCTGCAGTCTCTGACCAATCAGTAAGTGATCGTTAAGCGAAGTCTTATTGCTCGTTTTGCACGAAGCGTTGAAGACAACGCGCAATTTCGTAGTGTAACTCGAGTCGCGCAAAACGGGATGATGAGGGATATATACCGGCTCGAACTCGGAGCGGTCAGATAATTCCACCTTCCTCATATGACCGAGCGAATTATACTCTCGTAAGAACTCGTTGTACTGCGCGTGAAGTTCAGGACGAAGCCGTAGCTTTCCTTCCATTTTATTATAAAGCGAGGTTGCAATGTGCAAAGAATCACCGATTTTTATCGGGAAATCATGCCTGAAGGGCAATCGAACCGCATAGCGTCCCTGAGGGGTACAATAGTGGTTGGCGATGAAATGAGCCTCGCACCTCTCCTCCTCCTCCGTGAGGGGGACAGGCCGCGAGATCTCCTCATCTTTCCAGAACTTCTGGAGAAGAGAGTGCGTGCTTTGTTCCAACACGCAGTTTAATACAGATGCTTGAGCAGTAGTAATCGGCCTACTATTTGTGGGGCCGGAAAGGATCCAACCGAGAGCGGTCAATTGCGCTGTCGGAGTTCCAAGAGGACCTTGACGGACATCGCGCTTCAGAAGCGAGCCGTAAAGGTCAGCACCGATCAACAAATGAATTTGATGTTGACTTGAAGGATCAGGGTCAGCAAAAGATAGACCCTGTAAATGAGGCCACGCATCGAAGGGCTGAATCCGCGAGGCAGCGTATGAAGTAATGCGTTGAAAAATGTAAGCCGTCAGAGGAAAGCTCGGATCGGCTTGAGCACACGGGGTTAACTGTAGTTTTACGCGCGATTTTGCAGTACCCGTGTATTTTTCGCCGAAGCATTTAATTTGTAAATCGGCTCGTTGCCATTTAGTGCGCAACGCCTGTGAGAGCGATTCTGATATAAAGCTAAAGGTGGATCCTTGATCCAATAACGCGCGAACCTTTAAGCAGCGACCCTCCCCCGTGTGGAGATCGACCCATGCCGTCGCCAAAAGGACATTTGGATGTTCCTGAAGCGAGGGCGGTACTATCTGGACGGCCGCGACCGTATTGACCGTCTGATTTGTAGTCGCATTAGATGCGGCTTGTGACGCAGATTTGGAGGTAGTAGCCTCGGAACTGGCCAAGTTATCGGAGGCATTTTGATTTGCCGCTGAATGCAGCAATGTGTGATGCGAGCGACGACATTGTCTGCACCGATATTTGCTCGGGCATTTCGACGGGAAATGTCCGGATTTTAAGCAGTTAAAGCAGAGTTTATGCTGGCGCGCGAGAGCAAAGCGCTGTGAAGCTGATTTCTTCGCGTAGTCTTCGCATTTCGAAACGTGATGCTCACCGGAGCAACAAATACATTTAAAGGCAGTCACGTTGTTTACTGTTAAACGCGGTTTATCATTTTTCGAAAAACCGGAGTCCTTGCTTGAATCGGCAAAGTCCGACAATCCGCGTATACGGAGAGTTAAAAACTCATTAAGCTCCTGATAAGAAGAAGGCTCATTTCGTTTGATTCGCCTTAAATTCCATTCGGTACGTGTTTGCGCGCTAAACTTTTGCGTTATTGTATAAACAAGAATGTCGTCCCATTGTTCTACGGGACGATCGAGATTTTTTAACACGGCTAACGATGCAGACACTGTGTCGCGCAATTTTCGCAAATCGCTTACAATCTCGCTTTTCATTACCGGAAGGCTAATAAACGCGTGTAAATGAGCATAGATTAACGCTTGCTTATCGTCGTATTCATTTGTTAACAATTGCCAGGCAGATTCGTAATTCGCATCAGAAATTTTTAAATTATTGATCAGCAAGGAAGCGTCTCCCGTTACGCTCGTTTTTAAGTAATGAAATTTTTGTGAATTTGAAAGAGCGTCGTTACTTACTACAAGAGATTCGAAAATGTTTCGGAAATTTTCCCAATCGGTTAATTTCCCAGAAAACTTTGGCAGCGCGATGCGTGGCAATTGGAAGCAATGATTATTTGTTTCGCGAACGGAGGAATCGGAACTACGATCGGTAAATGGAATTGTAGTAGGAGATAATCGACTTATCGTATCTTGCAGCAGATCGGCCGTGTCGATGTAGACATCCTCAGCTCTCAGGAACTCTTCCAGAGTGAAGTACGGCAAGGTCGTTTGCTGCTCCGTGGTCGTCTTTTGAAGCAGTTTGACATGAAGGCCGCGGCAGGCGGCCCAGTGCTCCTCCAACTTGGCAAGCCTACTTCGCGTCTTGGCGAGTGTCACGTTTGATTTGGCCAGCTTCTTGAAGTTGACGAGATCTCGTTTGATCTCGTCAATACAAACTCCCTGCTCGATGAGCAGGTCATTCACGGCATTCGACATGATTATCGATGCCGGATTGTTGAATCGTTTATCGATTATTCGCTACTGAAGCGAAATCTTCAAGCGCGCGCGCAAACTTGAAGCGCCCGCTGATTGACGCGCGAGAGAGAGTGAGAGAGTCCGAGCGCGAGTTAGCGCATCGTCACGTTAAGCCGTTATCGGCTGTCTTTCTCACACGAAGCGATTGTGTGGCGCGTGATAGCGGCGTCGAAATTGCAAATCGCGTGGTTTTTTAAATCTTTAGAAACGTCGAAAATCACCGGGATGATCGAGAGAGTCAAAGAGAGATGCACGACGCGGACGCGTGATAGCGGCGTCGAAATAGCAAGTCGCGCACTTTTTAAAATGTTTCGAAACGTCGAAAATCAACAAGATAATCGAGAGAGTCACAGAGAGATGCACGACGCGGACGCGTGATAGCGGCGTCGAAAGAGCAAGTCGCGCACCTTTTAAATGTTTAGAAACGTCGAAAATCAACAAGATGATCGAGAGAGTCACAGAGAGATGCACGACGCGTACGCGTGATAGCGGCGTTCGCGGTCGTTTGCACTGTGGTCTGTGATAGCGGCGCACGTTCACTGAGAGTCACTGTTAATCAGTACGAGTCAAGATTAATCATTGAGAGTCACTGCGAATATCGTAACGCTAAGCGCGTGCTTGCGGCGCTTGCGGATAACTCGCGAATGTTCACCGCACTCAATTAAGAAAATCACTGGCGCGTGATAGCGGCGCCGGAGTTGAGAGTCACTGAGCGCGAGTAGCGGAGTACACGTGCAGTCACTAATCTCGAACGGCGTTTAACTGCCGTCCGAATACAAAATTGCAAAGCGCGTGATAGCGGCGCTTGCACTGCAAGTGACACTTCAACGTCGAAATTCTGTCTACTCAAATGCAGAATTCGATGTACACCGGGTACGTGAGGGTGCGTGACCGTCACGTGGCCGGAGCGCCGCGACTTAGGCCGGAGCGACGGCAGGCGCGCGATCGAGAGAGCCGCAGCTAGAGATTGATTGATTGATGAGCTTTTATTTAGCTTTCTCAGCTATTTTCTTATACAGTTTAACATTTACATATGTAAGATATGCGCTTTTAATCTTCTTTTAAATAATTTGAGCCTATCGCAAGTTTTAATTTCTACTGGCAGGACGTTATACAATATACTTCCTTCATAAAACAAACTTTTCTGTGCACTCCTTGTTTTTCGAAATTGAATTTCGATATTACCCGCTTGTCTTGTTTCCCTATCGCATTCGTTCCCTACTATTTGTAACTTATCTCTTAACTGAATTGGTAACAGGTTATTCAATATCTTGAAAATAAATATACATATATTATATTGTAATCTTTGTCTTACTGACATAAATTGCAACGCCTCTAGCATGTTTTCCACTTTGGTGTATCTATCACATTGAAGTATTATCCTTATAGCTCTGTTTTGTACCTTCTGCAGTTGGGTTATCTGCGTCTCCCCCATGCCTATTAATATCGTCGCGCAATACTCAAAATGAGGAGCTATGATTGTCTTATATATAATGCATCTAGTATACACTGATATGTAATTACCTACTCTATTTAAGAAACTCGTTTTTGTACCTATTTTCTTTAACATATAATCACAGTGATCATGAAATCGAAGTCTGTCATCGATAATTATACCTAGATATTTCATAGTCTCTACACGCTCTATTTCAATTCCGTCCAGACATTTCAAAATAGTATTACCTCTCAATTCTTTTCGAATACTTCTAACTATCATATACTTCGTTTTACTTGCATTCATTTTTAACTTATTTATATTCATCCAACGTTCGATTATATTAAAAGCCGTGTTCAATTTTATCTCTATATCCGTGCTACTTTCTCCACTTACGTATATAAGCGTGTCGTCTGCAAACATTTTTATATTGCACCCTTCTGGACAGCCTTCGATTATATCATTTATATATATTATAAATAGTAAAGGTCCTAGTACCGAGCCTTGTGGCACTCCGTATTCTGTTGTCAATAATTTAGACCATGTATGATTGAAACGCACTTGCTGTTTCCTATTATTTAAATATGATTTGAACCATTCTAAGGCCATTCCTCTAATTCCATAATAATACATTTTTCCTAATAATCTTTCTCTGTCTATTGTTTCAAACGCTCTCTTAAGATCCATGAAAATTACACCTACCATTTTTCCTTCGCTTACTATTAATTTCCATTCGTCAATGAACAGTTTGAATCGCTGTTTTACACGAGTAATATTTTCTAAACCCCGACTGATGTTCTGTTATAATATCGTTAGTTTCCAAATACATTTCAAGTTGTTCTTTTACTACTAATTCTAACACTTTCTCAAATATTGGTAACATATTTATAGGCCTATAATCGCTCGCTTTTTTCGCTTTATCTATCTTTGGAATCGGTATTATCGTAGAGGTTTTCCAACCTTCCGGACAGAGACCTTCTCTTAAAGAATTGTTTATTATATTCGCAAATTCCTCTTTTATTACAGAAAAAGTTGTCCTCAATATATCGCTAGTTATTCCCTCTTCCGTACCTTTCTTTTTCGGCAATCCCATAACAATTTTTTCTAACTGCTCTAGTTTAATAATCACGAAATTTTCCATAAGTCCTTTATTTTCGATAATATAAATAATTTTCTTATTTATATTCATCCAATGTTCGATTATATCACCGGATCTAACGACCTTTATAGAGTTTATTATACTATTAATACTTTGTATATAATATAAATTAAATTTATCAGCTATATTGCACTCTTCGATATCGCCTAAAATTTCAAAATCTATATTTCCTACTTCTTTTATGCCTACTGGCTCGCCTCTAATTATTTCTTTCAAGGTTTTCCACATAGATGTAGGATTTTCTTTATTAAGATCTATCATATTTTTATAATATTCTTTTTTCTTCTCCCTAATTAATTTTACTACTGTATTTCTTTCAATTTTATACTGCGACCAATTTTGTTCGGTATCGTCATACAATGCTCTTCTATATGCCTTATCCCTTCTATCCGCAGCCTCTCTTATTTCGTCTGAAAACCATTTCTTCCCTTCCCAAACTTTCGGAATTCTAAATTTTTTCCTCGGCGCCATTACATCTAACGCACCCACTATACTATCGACAAGTTTTTTTGCCCTCTCACTGACACCCATACATTCACACTGACATTCCTGGCTTTCTTGTAATTTATTTTTCACTAATATAGCAAATTTATTTTCATCAAACTCTTTATAATTCCTAGCACTAAATTCTCTATATTTACTTTCAGTTTTACTAACACTCAGCTCAACTTTTAGCCACGCGTGATCCGTAATTTTAGGTTCATTAATTACCTGTACTATTTTATTATTATTAGCGAAGATCAAATCTATAATTGTCTGACTGTCTTTCGTAATTCTCGTCGGTTCGTTAACATATTGTTTCATACCTAAGCTTAGCATTGTCGTTTGCAGTTTATTCGCATAAAACGAATCTCTTATAAGATCTATATTAAAATCTCCTATCACCATGCATTCTCCCTTTATTATAAACTCTTCTACTATATCCTCGAAAAATCTCAAGAAATCTCCGTGCGATGCGCTCGGTGAGTGATATATTACCATTATCACTCCTTTATATAATTTATCTTTTACTTCTACCGCAACACACCAACAATTCGATTCTAATTTTTTTTTTCCTCTAATACTATCTCATATTTAATATCGCTTCTAACGTATAAAATAACTCCTCCCGTATTCCTATTCTCAGCATTACATCTAACTATACTATAACCCGAAACGTTCACTTCACTGTCTTCGATATCCTCAGTCACTCTGGTCTCCGATAATGCCAAGAACGCAGGATTTATTTTCTTCATGATCTGATGTTGTATCTCATCTCTGTGCGCAATTAAACTTTGCGCATTTGTATATAGTATTATCTCCGCTTCTTCCTGTGGTTGCTATTTAGCGTCCTCCCAGCCTGCTCTCCTTTTCTCCTCCCGTAGCGCCCTCTTAAAGGTCGGACATTCCGGACTAAGGGCGTCATGGTCATCGCTTATATTCAGATTGTATGTTCGATTTTTGAACATACAATTCACACATTTCTTCTTTGTCGCTGTACAATCACGCGAGTTATGACTTCCTGCACACTTATAGCATGCTTCCTCTCGCGTACAATTTTTTGCAATATGATAATATCCCCAGCATTTGAAACATCTTTTAACATTGATGTGATTAAATACAGGGCACTTCTTCCATCCTACACTTAGCATTCCTTTCTGCAATATCAGCTCATGTGTCTCTTCATCTGCTTCTATTATTATTGACCCTTCTTCATTTCCTTTTCTTTCAGATTGATTATTTCTCCTTTCTTTGATCATTCTCTTCACAATTCGCATATTTGCTGTATCTATTTTATTCTGCATCTTTATCGTATTTATAAGTTCATTATCATCTAATTTCATCTCTTCTCCACCTATATTAATAATTTTTATCTTTGGTTTTGATTGAGGCGACTCTATCACTTTATAATTTTCTCCCAGCTTAGCTTGAACTGTCTCCTTCAATTTTTTCACCTCCTCGCCGGTTTCACAACCCATGATCACTGTTCCCTTGCTACTTTTCCTTAATTTCGTTATTCCCATAGCCATACTCTTAATATCCACCTTTTCTTTTATCAATTTTTTAGTGGCTTCACTCTCTTGTTGCATTTTCGGCTTAACATTTTGTGACGTGGTCTTTTTGAGCCCGTCACAAGGGCGGACGCGCCCGGCCGGGAGGCGTCTGAGAGCGCTATATTATTTTGTGTCTCGTGCGGGTGAGCAGCGACCTTTTCGCTAGCTCGCCCGCACTCTGTATCGGGATCGAGGTGGTAGGCCAGGAGAACGGCCATTGTTTTAGGGAGAAGAGGACCCGGACAGGCGACGGAGGAACGACCTCGAAAGGGGAGGAGCAGAGACTGAGCGACCGGCCCGGTGAGTATTACGAACGATAACCTATACACGGTACCGAGAAAATAAGGAAGCGATACTGAATAGAAACTCGTTACAGCTTCGATGGGACGAACAGGAGCAGTCCAGATCAGGGAGTAAAAGGCGCCTACATCCCTCGACAAGGATGATGCCCTGAGGGGCCCGCCACCACGCCTCGAGAGAAACACGGAGATCTAACGGGATTGATCACCCCGGAACGACTTCCCTCAGCCAAGAAAGGTCGTTTGGAACATCAGCATACGGCCATACGAGGTGTGGACGGGACCGCCGAAAATGGACCTGCTACATCATCGCTCCCGAGGGCTGGAATTTGAATTTGGCGGCGGAAGTCCGCGACCAGCCGCGAGACACCGGAATCGATACGAGGATCGATTCCGGGTCCGGCGCGGGGCGCAACGCTGCCGCGAAACCTGGCAACCGGGCCGGGGTGGCGCGCATTGTCTTCCCCCTCCCCACCAGCGTACCTTCCGAGGTCCCGCCGGCCCGAAAGGAAATCACTGTTCGGCAAGCCGGTGTCCTGCGAGCACACCCAGGGACAACGACCCGCTACAGCCCACTGCGACGGCGAAATTTTGTAAGGCCACCTCCTCGATCGTCCGGTAAGCGCGGATTCGGCAGAGATCCGTGAGTCATTAGAGAAAATTAACGATACCGAGCAATTATGCTGTAAATCTTTTAGTACCGAGAATTAGTGGAGAGACTCACGGGACTCACGTCGATTTCCGCGTCATTAAGTTATTGCGTAAATCTTTGCCTTCTTCGCCTCTCCGAGGGGCACCGAAACGAGTCGACAGTCATATCGTAGTATATTATATTTGTAGCATTGTATCGAGTCATTAATTAACGAAATTTGAGAATAAGTTACGCTGGATTGGTATATGATCCATTCGATTCCGAGCCGGTTACAAAGGGAGGAGAGTAACGATAACTAAAGATTTCGATAACACCCAGCGATCTCCCAACGGCTCGATAATAAAATTATAGCTACTTTGATTCACACCATTTATATACTATTAACTGAAAATATATTCTTATTTTATCCTATTTCTGAGTACAATTAATATCGAGATTTCCTCTCTCTCTCCGGGACTACGATTCCGAATCTCCTTACGAAAAGAACCACGACACTCTACCCCCTGTTGATACCGAGCTACCGAGGCCGAGCCGTCGTGTCCGCTGATTATTAGTTGAGCTATTGTTGAGTGGTGCGGCCTGACCGCACCTGGCGCCCAAAAAGATACGATACCGAGCAATCAGTGATACCGAGCAAGTATTGAGAGAACGGAGAGCGGCACGACGAAGTTGCGCAGCAGTCTCTCTCGCCCTCTCTCTCTTAGTTTGACGAGAGAGGACGGAGAGGCGGTCGCAAATTTGGCGCCCAACGTGGGGCCCTCTCGAAAGAGAGGATAATTAATAAAGGAGAATACGTGTCGTTTCGGGTAACGGAGAGACAGTAGGGTGAGAGAAATACTTCTCTTTTGTTTTTCTTTCCTTTTTCTTTGTCTATCGGGCGCTGACTTGAGTCTCGCCCGAGCCGGGGATCTCCGTCGGAGATTCTCCGAGTATTATTTGACTTAATACAGTCGATGACTTTTGTTTATTGAATGCATTTGTATTACTTTGTCCCCAATTATTATTGTTCCCGCGTTATTAAGATTGCTCCCATTGTGCTTGTCTCGATATCTCGAGACTTCCCGTCACAACGGGGGGGACTCGAATTTGAGGTGCCATCGCGTTAAGTGCACGAGTACGAAGGAGCGCTACGCGTATGACAGAGAGCGACCACCGACACGTTTCTTTGTCGCGAGCGGCATCGTAAACCCGACCGCGTAGTATAGTATTACAAAGGTAGCGCGCTCATACGCCTTTTACGACTTTCTTTGATATATCGAGTGAATTATAGGCACCTGATTGATACCGAGTTTTTCGTCGGATACAAAGTCGGCGAATATTCTTGTCCCAATATAGGGAATAATATTGAAGAGCGACGAATTTTTTTTTTTCTCTTTCTTTCTTTCGACCTCTTCGCGGAAATATTTACCACTCGTCGAGCCAAGTCTAAAAGCGGGTAAACACGTATTGTTCTTGAAGGATTATCGCGTCCTCAGATATTATGGTCAAGATACCGAGAGCTAAGAACGAATATTGGTGAATAGATGTTTACGCGAATTCCCGAAATTCCTTAGCGAGACTCGACTCAGAAACGGACGTCCGTGTATACAAAGGAACATTTTTTTTTTTCTCCCACTTCCTCGCATACGCTGCCTTTCGCGAACTTGTTGTTTTCTTTCTGTTTATCGAATTCGGAATAAGAGTTGAATTTTTTTTTCTCTCTCTCTTCTTCTCGTCCCTTCTTTATCTCCTCAAGAGATATTCGCGCCGAGTATTCACGCCTGTGAGTGACTTTCCTATTAACTAGGAATTTATAGAATATCGTTCGCGACATATTTTCGGGTTCTAGGCGGAGGGGTATCGTGACCAAGCGGCGTAATCGAGGATTGACGGTGTCTAATTTAGGCAACGCTCACAAAGATACCGAGAAAGAGTTAGTTGGCGAGACAGTAGAGGGAGGGAGCGTACGTTTAGTCAATCCGGTCACGGTCCGCGTACTATCTATCTTCCCCTTCGAGATCTCACTTCCCTCACACCGTCACTAACCATAAAACGAAATGTCGACAAAAGAACAATTTCGGTGGATTCGAAAGTTATCAAAGGAGGAGGTGAGGTGTGCCCTCGCGGAGAGAAAGCTGTCCGTCAAAGGGATCCTCCCCACCCTTAGGGCTCGATTATTGAGATACGAGGCCGCGCAATTAATAGGGCGAGAGCATATGCCGACCCCTGAAATATCGGAAGCGTCAGACGAGGAGTCGGATACCGAGGAAGGTGCTGTCGGGGGCGAAGCCCTAGCGTGGTCCTCGAAACCGCGAATCAGGATACATCCCCCAGAGCCAACAGAGACGCACCCGGAGCCGCGGAGAAATCCCGAGCCGTATCGCCCTCGCGTAAAACCGAATTTCGCCGTGGACGCGTATAACGTAATGCGAAAGTGGAATTTAAATTTTTCCGGGGCACGCGACGGGGAGGCGGAGGCCTTCCTCATTCGTATAGAGCAGGGTCGGCAATTAATTCCCTTAGATGACGACGAAATATTTAAATGTCTGCCGTTCTTTTTATCGGGCACCGCGGCCCATTGGTTTCGTCTGAATCAACATCTTTGGCGTACCTGGGGGCAATTCGAGGCCGCGTGGCGTGCGCGATTTGGATGCCCGAACTTCCAATTCACCTTGCGGGACGAGATAATGCGACGCAAGCAGGGGGAAGACGAACCCGTCGCCGATTATATAACCTGCATGCAGGCCTTGTTCGAACGATTGGACCCCCCATGGCAGCTAAACGAACAGCTAAATTACGCGCATAGAAACATGATACCGAGGTTGCGTATAGCTGTGAGGCGTAACGAAATTTATGATTTTCGGTCATTAGAAACCCTCGCGTCGCAGATCGAGGAATGTTACGATCTAGATAGACAGCCGACAACAACGCGGTCTATTTTTCCGGAACTCGCGTATAAGGGAGCATCGCGATCACCTAGACACCCGAAAACGGTCACCGCGGCCGCAGTCCCCGCGACCGCGCCCAAGAAAAGGGGGAAAGCTACCGAGACGAAGAGGCCTCCGGTAGCCGCCGTGAATAACGCGGGTACGGACACGACACCCTCCTCATCCACCGCGAGTAGCCGATTAGCCGACATGAAATGTTGGAATTGTGGACAAAAGGACACCGATCGCGAGAATGTACGCAGACGCGAAGCCTGCATTGTTATCGGTGCGGAAAGAAACAGCACACGACGCGAACGTGTCCAAATTGCGCGGGAAACGAGGGAGAGAGTCGGTAGATCGGGTCCTATCGGCTCAAAAAGAACGGACTCGAGAAATTACAGGCACCGGGGGTATAGAATCATACGTGACCTTAGACGATACCGAATTTCCCCCGTTGCAATATTTCGAAGTATACATAAAAGGACGACCGTTAAGAGCTCTTGTCGACTCAGGCTCGAGTAGAACGCTGATAGGGACGGAGGGTAATTAAGCTCGTGCGATCTCTCAGATTACCAATATCGCGATACCGAGGCGGAAAAATCCGGACGGCGAATGGCCAAGTGGCGAAAATAGATGAGGTTAGCGAGGTACCACTCAAGTTAGGCGGCATAGAACACACCCTTTTCGTGGGATTATTACCCAATTTGGCAGTTTCGTGCATCCTAGGGATGGATTTTTTGTGCAAGTTTGGAATAGGGTTAGATCTAGCCAAATCGGAGTGGTTCTTCTCGCGAAGTCCCTCACATAGGTACCGTTTTAACGCTACCGAGCCGTCCGAACACGCCTGTAGCGGGCTACCCGAGCTTGACTCCTCCCAGCGCGCACAGATAGAGAGCGTAGTGAAAGAAGCGGGGATAGCTCCAAACGATAACCCGGGGGTAACCACCCTGACAGAACACCGTATTGACGTCGGGGCACAGAAACCGATCAAACAACGGTGTTACGTTGTATCCCCGAAAATACAAGACGCCGTGCGCGAGGAAGTTGATAGAATGCTAAAAAGCGGAATAATCGAGCCCTCTTTCAGTGAATGGTCTAACCCAATTGTGATGGTGAAGAAACCTTCCGGAAAGTATAGGTTCTGTTTAGATTTCCGGAAGGTTAATGAGATCTCGAAGAAGGACGCGTATCCCCTCCCGAACATGAACGCTATCCTCGACAAATTAAGAGCCGCGAAATACATCTCCACTTTGGACCTCAGTCAGGCGTATTTTCAAATACCCCTGGCTAAGGAGAGCCGTGAAATAACAGCCTTCAGCGTAGCCGGCAAGGGACTTTTTCATTTTACGCGGATGCCGTACGGGCTCACGGGAGCCCCGGCCACATTTCAACGGCTACTAGATAAATTAATAGGACCGGAAATGGAGCCTTTCGCATTCGCCTATTTAGACGACATTATTATCGCGACGCCGACATTCGAGGAACATTTGGCGTGGCTTAGGAGGGTCATGATTAGAATATCGTCCGCCGGGTTAACAATAAACCCGGAAAAATGCGAATTTTGCCAATCACAAGTAAAGTATCTCGGATTTATCGTGCAGAATGAAGGGCTTACAGTCGACCCGGATAAGACTCAACCAGTGATAGAGTTTCCGATACCGAGAAATATTAAACAGCTACGACGGTTTTTAGGCATGGCCTCGTGGTATAGACGATTCATACCGCGCTTAGCTACCGTTACCGAGCCCCTCACTAGATTGCTAAAGAAGAACAAGCGATGGGAGTGGGGGGAAGAGCAGTCGCGCGCGGTACGAATCGTAAAAGAGCATTTAACCACGGCACCGGTATTAGCATGCCCGGATTTCGAGAGACCCTTCGTACTCCAAACCGACGCGAGTTCGGTAGGTTTGGGCTCCGTGCTGACGCAAAATTTTGAGGAGGGGGAGAGAGTGATCGCGTTCGCGAGTCGCGCTCTGACGGACCCCGAGAAAAAATACACCGTTACCGAGCAGGAGTGTCTGGCCGTGGTGTGGTCCATTAAGAAATTTCGTCCCTATCTGGAGGGTTACAAATTCACCGTAATAACAGATCATAGTAGTTTGAGGTGGCTCCATAACTTGCGGAATCCCACGGGCAGATTAGCCAGGTGGGCCCTCGAGTTATTGGAATACGACTACGAAATTATTCATAGAAAGGGGGCCTTACACCACGTACCAGACGCTTTATCGAGAAGCTACGAGGGGGAAGTCGAGAGCGACGAAACGGTAGTTGCGGCCGCGGGCGCGATAGGAGAAGATCCCGATCCCGAGAGCACGGATAAATGGTATAAACATCGATTCAAACAGGTCGCGAGCGATCCGGATCGCTACAATCAATGGCGAATAATAGATGCCCAATTGTATTTTCTAAGATCTAAGCCGGTCGTTTCGGACATAGTAGAAGACCTGAACCGATGGAAATTAGTGCTACCGAGTGAGTCACGAAGGGAGGCGTTACGCGAAGCCCACGACGCTCCTCAATCCTGGACACTTAGGTATCGAGAAGACATATCAGCGTCTCGCGGTCTCATACTACTGGCCGCGAATGTTCCGAGATGTAGTAGGTTATGTTAAGAAATGCGGCCCGTGTCAACTGACAAAAGTCGAGCAGGCCTGTCCTGCGGGACTCATGGGTAGGCGAATAGCGGAAGCTCCATGGACGGTGGTTGCCGCTGATATTATGGGACCCTTACCGCGTAGTAGGTCCGGTTTCAAATACCTACTAGTGATTCAGGACTTATTCACAAAGTGGATAGAGTGTAAGACTCTCCGATCCGCGACAGGTCCAAAGATTAGGGAATCGTTAGTAGACCTAGTTATTTCGCGTTGGGGCACGCCCAAATGTTTACTGACGGACAACGGTACCGAGTTCGTGAATAGGGAGATAGAGGAATTCGCCCGCGAAAACGGGATACGGCACGATACCACCCCTCCATACCACCCTCAGGCGAACCCCGTAGAAAGGGTGAATAGGGTTTTAAAAACAATGATAGTCGCTTACATAGATAGGGATCATAGGGAATGGGACCGGAATATTGCGGACTTCCGGTTTGCATATAATACCGCGGAGCATTCCTCCCTGGGAACTTCGCCGGCATTCCTGAATCTGGGCCGAGAGTTGATACCGAGAGGGAGGCTGCGAGACCGAGGTAACGAGATGGCTCAGGTCGACGCAGCCGATCCCGCGGTTTGGTCGGATAGAATGGAGCGGCTGAAGTTGATTCGGGAATGGGTTGGCGAACGTTTAGAGGAGGCCCAGGAAAAACAGGCGACGTACTATAATCTGAGGCGTCGAACTCGCAGTTTTCGTACGGGTGCACTAGTCTTGCGAAGGCGGCACGTCCTTTCGTCGGCCGCCGATAACTTCGCGGCAAAGTTGGCACCCAAATTCGAAGGTCCCTTCCGAATCGGGAGGAAATTGTCCTCCGTAATTTACGAGCTGACTCGTCTGGATGGGTCAGCCGTCGGTAAAAGCCACATACAATATCTAAAACCCTACTATTCCCCCGACCCTGACTAGGATACCGAGACAAACACAGGAAAACCCTCCCGAGTAGCGAGGATGAATCCGGCCGAGGAGGAATGGAGGGAAGTTCTGGGGGAGATATGCCGATCTCGTCCTCCAAGTGGACGAGCACTACCCGGAGGTATGGGTGGATATGGCGGACACCGCGGAGACCGTCCGGCGCCTCGTCAGCACCACGCGGGGCGCGGTCGTTCGCGAATTCCCAGCAACGAGGGAGGCGGAGAGCCAGACGGCATTGTCAGCGGCCGACGGAGAGGTCCGGGTGCGTCCCCCGATGAGGGACGTCGGACAAACTGTGCGGGTGGTGCCGGCGAGGACAAACCGGGCAACCCAGACCTATTTTGTGTTGCGTTGGTCCCGTACGGCCCGGGAGACCGTCGATGCTGCGACGTCGCCGCCTCGCCCCGGAACGCTCTCTCCACCAAGGAACCGCGGTCGGACACCCCCGCCGCCAAGCACAAACCCACGCACGCCATCCCGCACCAGATCCCGAGCCGAGCAGCCCATAAGGGACCAGTTACCCCTGGGTTGCTGGAATTGCGGGGGGCGCCACCGCTACGCCGCCTGCCCCCAGCCGCGGAGGGCAGATTTTTGTTACGGGTGCGGGCAAAGGGGAACCACGGTGAGGACCTGCCCACGCTGCGGGCCCACCTATGAGAGCGACAACCCCTCGCAAGACGAGAGGGGGCCACGCCGGGGACCACCGCCGGAACGTAGCGGAAGACACAGGGGACCCCGTACCACCCCATACCCCTAGCCCCTCCGAATGACGGGTTTTGTTTTGTTTTTTTTTGTGGGGGGCTGGCAGCCCCTATTAATCTTTTTTTTTTGTTTTGTTTTGTTATTATTATTTATTTTTTTTTATTATTTCGCCCCTAGGGAGCCCCTCACCTTTTTCTCTTGGTTCTCGGTGACCCCCCCGACTTCCTCCCCGATGTTTTTTTTTTTGTGGTTCTTTTATTATTGCTTGGCCCATACGGCCCGAAAGGTAAGGAGATGGGAGACCAGATACCGAGGAGGGGCCAAGAACACCCCGTAGGGCGTATACTAATTGTACCTGAGGAGGTCAATAAACGGACTTTCGTAGTAAGACATGTGAGACCCCGTTAATTACACCCTATTGTCTGTCCCATCCCGGAGCGACACCTTCGGAGTGGTGGTCTCGGGAGGCGAGACTCCCTTAAGATATCGCGGAAGTAAAACCTAATCATGACTGTCGGCAGAATTCGGGACCTCGTGGGTGGAGGGCATGGCGAGAGAAAAGTTTGAGTTTGAGGCAGTGATCGAGTGGGTGGTCATCGATGTGGGTCGATGTCCAAGACCTTCTCGGTCCTCCCCAGGAAGGGGGGAGTTGTGACGTGGTCTTTTTGAGCCCGTCACAAGGGCGGACGCGCCCGGCCGGGAAGCGTCTGAGAGCGCTATATTATTTTGTGTCTCGTGCGGGTGAGCAGCGACCTTTTCGCTAGCTCGCCCGCACTCTGTATCGGGATCGAGGTGGTAGGCCAGGAGAACGGCCATTGTTTTAGGGAGAAGAGGACCCGGACAGGCGACGGAGGAACGACCTCGAAAGGGGAGGAGCAGAGACTGAGCGACCGGCCCGGTGAGTATTACGAACGATAACCTATACACGGTACCGAGAAAATAAGGAAGCGATACTGCAGAGAAACTCGTTACAGCTTCGATGGGACGAACAGGAGCAGTCCAGATCAGGGAGTAAAAGGCGCCTACATCCCTCGACAAGGATGATGCCCTGAGGGGCCCGCCACCCACGCCTCGAGAGAAACACGGAGATCTAACGGGATTGATCACCCCGGAACGACTTCCCTCAGCCAAGAAAGGTCGTTTGGAACATCAGCATACGGCCATACGAGGTGTGGACGGGACCGCCGAAAATGGACCTGCTACATCATCGCTCCCGAGGGCTGGAATTTGAATTTGGCGGCGGAAGTCCGCGACCAGCCGCGAGACACCGGAATCGATACGAGGATCGATTCCGGGTCCGGCGCGGGGCGCAACGCTGCCGCGAAACCTGGCAACCGGGCCGGGGTGGCGCGCATTGTCTTCCCCCTCCCCACCAGCGTACCTTCCGAGGTCCCGCCGGCCCGAAAGGAAATCACTGTTCGGCAAGCCGGTGTCCTGCGAGCACACCCAGGGACAACGACCCGCTACAGCCCACTGCGACGGCGAAATTTTGTAAGGCCACCTCCTCGATCGTCCGGTAAGCGCGGATTCGGCAGAGATCCGTGAGTCATTAGAGAAAATTAACGATACCGAGCAATTACGCTGTAAATCGTTTAGTACCGAGAATTAGTGGAGAGACTCACGGGACTCACGTCGATTTCCGCGTCATTAAGTTATTGCGTAAATCCTTGCCTTCTTCGCCTCTCCGAGGGGCACCGAAACGAGTCGACAGTCATATCGTAGTATATTATATTTGTAGCATTGTATCGAGTCATTAATTAACGAAATTTGAGAATAAGTTACGCTGGATTGGTATATGATCCATTCGATTCCGAGCCGGTTACAAAGGGAGGAGAGTAACGATAACTAAAGATTTCGATAACACCCAGCGATCTCCCAACGGCTCGATAATAAAATTATAGCTACTTTGATTCACACCATTTATATACTATTAACTGAAAATATATTCTTATTTTATCCTATTTCTGAGTACAATCAATATCGAGATTTCCTCTCTCTCTCCGGGACTGCGATTCCGAATCTCCTTACGAAAAGAACCACGACACTCTACCCCCTGTTGATACCGAGCTACCGAGGCCGAGCCGTCGTGTCCGCTGATTATTAGTTGAGCTATTGTTGAGTGGTGCGGCCTGACCGCACCTGGCGCCCAAAAAGATACGATACCGAGCAATCAGTGATACCGAGCAAGTATCGAGAGAACGGAGAGCGGCACGACGAAGTTGCGCAGCAGTCTCTCTCGCCCTCTCTCTCTTAGTTTGACGAGAGAGGACGGAGAGGCGGTCGCAATTTATAACGTTTTCGGCTTAACAATTATAACGTTTTCTTTCTTCTTCCCTTTAACCGCTTCACTGTAGCTTATCTGCGATCCTTCCTTTGATACACATGTTACTCCCTGTATCATTTTCTTCAAGTTTTCCAGTTCTTGCTTAACATTTACTAATTCTTCTTGAACTACTTCTTTAATCATTAGTTTAATTTCATTTTTACAGGCTGTTTCATTTTTTATTTCCTTTACAGTTTTTATGATCCAGTCTACTTTTACATCAATGCCTGATCCTTTACTTGTGAACGATCCTGCAGATCCCACGGATCCTGTAGACGATGTCCTATCTCTTCCTGCCGTTGGCGTCGCTTTCTTCATGTTTGTTTCTTTCCCACTATCAATCAAAAACTCCTCAAATGGGCCTTTACACGGCACTAATTCTTGTCTACTGTCCAGAATTTTATGCTTAATTACACATCCTGGATGGTAAAAAAGCTTATTTATACAATTTTTGCATTTGACGACTTTATTCTTTATTGCCTTCCTACATGCCGAGCATCGATACTCTGCATATTCATCGTCCATGTCGATAATTACCGGCCGAAACCGCTAATATCAGCCTAATCGATCACTCACCTGTGATCCACTTTCACACGTCAGCACTATTGTGTCCACGTATAATGACTACTTGTCTTACGAGACTTCAATGTCCCGAAGAATAAATTCACTGCTCACAGTCACAGATCGCCATATCCCGGCTAGATAACTTTCATAGCTATCCCCTTTCTATGGCAGCGTAACTTGAATAACTTATTATACTTCTTTTCCACTGTTTACCGGTGAAAACTCAGTATTTTGACGGAGCGATGTGACACACGTCTTCTCCACTTCAAAGAGAGAGAGAGAGAGCGAGCGAGAGAGTTTCGGAGCGCGCGGCGTGATACCGTCTCTCTCGCTCTTCACGTCTTGGAGAGAGCGCGAGAGAGAAAGAGAGAGAGAGAGAGAGAGAGAGAGAGAGAGAGAGAGACTGTTTCGGAGCGCGCGCGACGGCTAATTGTCGTGTAGCGCGGTCTCACTCCCGCACACGGAGTTTTTCTACTCCAAACGAGAACGCGTAATTAGCGGATTTCTCGTGCCGCGGATCACTGCGTTTTTTAAATTTACTGCCTCGATATAGGCACACGAGGCAGAAATTGTCAATTGTTCGAATAAGATACGAAACGAAGGAGTCCGTTCTTTTCGCGATTTCACTATCACTCGATCGGTTTTTTAAAATCCGGCTCGAAGGACCATTTTTATATGTATAAGATTTAACGTTGTAGGATGCCGGGTTAACGTGATCAAATGATTGTACGCGTTTTGAAACGGTTTAAATTAGTTTATTCACTTTCTACAAGTTCGTCGCGTACCGAGACTTATGTTTCTCGGCGCTCGCTCTCTCGAGGACTAACTCGAGGGCTGCGCGAATTTCGGAGCTCGCGTAGGGCGGCAGCCGATCGGGGTCCTCGATTGGACCATCAGAAAATCAGGCGATGTACACACACCAATTAGCGGCGAGTGTACACGTTGGTTTCACGTGTTTCCTTGGCGTAAACACTAAGGAATTTAACAAAAAACATTCTAGAAAATTCGATCGTCCTCGAGGATTCGATCCGAAGAACGAATCTTCAACAAATATAATTACTTATCATTTACATGTGTGTGTATGAATATATTTACTGAGCATTTACATGTGTGTGTATAAATATTTTTACTGAGTTTTCTAAATAAAACGTTACAATTTTTTATTTCTAAAAGTATAATTTTTAAAAAATAATGCTGCAAATAAAAGTTCCAGTATTTCAACAGAGATATACATACTTTGATGTTACAGAAATGTTTGTAGAAGACAATTTTCAATATCATTAATCAACTTGATTATATGATATTGATTAGGCTAATAATAAGTATTTATGTAAATTGATTCCTTGTAACATATTCTGCATACAGGGTAAAAGTCAATAATTGAACGGTTTACGAGATATTTTACATAATCTAACATTATATATATATATATATATATATATAATAAATGCAATGTAGAAGAGAGAAAATAGACAGAGAGATAGAGACAGATAGATCGATAGATATTACAGATAAATAGATAGATAGACAGATAGACAGACATATAGATAGATAGATAGATAGGTACATTGATAGATATTTTGATAGATAGACGACAGATTGCTAAATAAATCGATATATATATATATATATATATATATATGTGTGTGTGTATATACATATACAAGGTGTCCCAAAAAAATCGGAACACTGAAAAAAAAAAATTATATATACAATAGAAAGAATAGAGATGTAATAAATATGTACCGGGTGTTTCAATAAGCGTTACAAATTTTTATCGCTAAAAATGTTTGTAGAAAAAAATGTTTCACATAAAAATTTTAGTATCTCAAAGGAGGCATAATTGATGTCATAGAAATGTTTGTAAGAGGCAATTTTCAAGCTTATTTATTTAGTCAATTTAATTATTTTATATAAAATTATTCTAAGCGTTTACGTAAATAGATTTTTTGTAATATTCTGCATAAAAATATAAGGAAATGTAGCCAAGAATTGAACAGTTTCCCAGATATTTTACATAATCTGACATATTTTTGATATAAAATACAAAATATCTCGTAAAATATTTAGTTTTCAATGATCTTGCTTTTATGTATAAAATAATTAGACGAAACAATTGGTATAAACAACAAACATGTTGTCTTTACGAAAAATTATATATAGCTGCATGTAGCAAATTGTATATTTTTTTTTACTGTGTATCTTTTTTTATTTGTCTATAATTATTCTATACATAAAAGTATTATCGAACACTAAATACTTTATTTACGAAATATTTTTTATTTTTTATATCAAAATATGTTAGATTATGTAAAATATCTCGTAAACCGTTCAATTATTGACTTTTACCCTGTATGCAGAATATGTTACAAGGAATAAATTTACATAAATACTTAGACTAATCAATATAAAATAATCAAGTTGACTAATGATATTGAAAATTGCCTTCTACAAACATTTCTGTAACATCAAAGTATGTATATCTCTGTTGAAATACTGGAACTTTTATTTGCAGCATTATTTTCTAAAAATTATACTTTTAGAAATAAAAAATTGTAACGTTTTATTTAGAACACTTAGTAAATATATTTATACACACATGTGAATGCTCAGTAAATATATTCATACACACACATGTGAATGATAAGTAATTATATTGATAATTATATATAACTCGATAATGAAAAAATATTATATAATATTGGGCCCCTCCATCGCCCATTCCCGTGAGAACGCAGCTACAAAATGTTTTTTTTTCGTCTATCCGATTATAGCAAACGACACATTTGCATTGAAGCGTCTTTTTGCAACAATATGTATTGGAATATAACAAATTATTAATTTGATAAATTTTTATTATTTAGGAAAAGGCGACACTTTTTTGAATACTAACTTTAGAATCCATCGTATCTGAGAATAATTCCACCGATTTTTGAAAATCGATGGATTCATTGCTAGTATTCTTATATGTGCTATTCCTAGAGCCATTTTCCTCTTAGCCTTCGGTTTTAGTTTTTATGAGTTTCTAATCTTTAAATTGATACCCTATTTCTTGCATATGATTATTGAATGATCTCTGAAGTTCATTCCACATATGAGAAGAGTCGACAATGCGACGTCCTTGAGCGCATGCTTTCCTGGATACGGTTTATATCCAGAGGACTATTCTCCAGATAACAAAATGATTGTTATCTTCGCAAAGTTTGACATTTTTACTACACGTACCTGTATTTGAATTTGACTCCAGGCACTGCATCGTAGGTATTAACGATTGGATACTAACTTTAATAACCAGAACGCACATGCAAATTGTTCTGAGAGAAGATATTTTAGAAACAATTAGCAGGCAAATATATCGTCTCTGATATAAAATATCTTTTTTTAATAACCAGAACGCACATGCAAATCGTTCTGGGAGAAGATATTTTTAAAAGCAACTAGCAGACAAATATATCGTTTCTGGTATAAAATATCTTTTTTTAATAACCAGAACGTACATGCAAATCGTTCTGGGAGAAGATATTTTTAAAAGCAACTAGTAGACGAATATATCGTTTCTGGTATAAAATATCTTTTTTTAATAACCAGAACGCACATGCAAATCATTCTGGGAAAAGATATTTTAGAAACAATAAACAGGCAAATATATCGTCTCTGATATAAAATATCTTTTTTTAATAACCAGAACGCACATGCAAATCATTCTGGGAAAAGATATTTTTAAAAGCAACTAGTAGACGAATTATCGTTTCTGGTATAAAATATCTTTTTTTAATAACCAAAACGCACATGCAAATCGTTCTGGGAGAAGATATTTTTAAAAGCAACTAGCAGACGAATATATCATTTCTGGTATAAAATATCTTTTTTTAATAACCAGAACGCACATGCAAATCGTTCGAGATTTTTCAGTGTTCCGATCTTTTTGGGACACCCTGTATATGTATATATACACATATATATATCGATTTATTTAGCAATCTGTCGTCTATCTATCGAAATATCTATCAATGTACCTATCTATCTATCTATCTATATGTCTGTCTATCTGTCTATCTATCTATTTATCTGTAATATCTATTGATCTATCTGTCTCTATCTCTCTGTCTATTTTCTCTCTTCTACATTGCATTCTTTCATACATGCACACATATATAATAATTTTTTTTAAATAATCTACATTGCCATAATAAAAATAATTAAATTTATAATCGAAAAATATATAAAAATTTTTTATGAATATAATTGATTATAAAGTTTTAGTGGATAATTTTTTGTAATAAATAAATGATTTATATGATTTATT
Source organism: Nylanderia fulva (assembly GCF_048542155.1). NCBI lineage: Eukaryota > Metazoa > Arthropoda > Insecta > Hymenoptera > Formicidae > Nylanderia > Nylanderia fulva. Next base: position 147,658 of record NW_028190173.1, on the reverse strand, counting down.
CTCATCTAACTACTGCTCTGTTTTGATAATAATAGTGTTACTATCTATTCAATCTCCATAATACTCTTCAATCTCTAAAAATAAAATTTTATATAAATCATTTATTTATTACAAAGAATTATATACTTTATAATCAATTATAAAAGATAGGCCTGTTTCTACACATACACACACACACACATATAACTTATTAGCTAGAATGTGGACAAAAAAATTTTTACACCCTAATCTACATATATACATACATATATATATATATATATATATATATATATATATATATATATTTCTCTATAAAGATTTTCTACGTATACATAAGCATACATACATACATACATACATATATACATGCATGCATATAAAGAAATTACTAACCTTTTCATCCAGCCTTTCTTGAAGGAAACTCTATGTTGACAAAGAGGCAGACGTTTTGCGTTATATTATTCTATGTATGAGAGAGACGAAGATAATATGACTGTCTGTCCTTGTCTAACTGTGTGGCGTTACTGTGACTTTACTGTAGCATTTTTAAGTCTACACTTACACCACATATACACTTACACCTTATACGTTTTCACACCATTTCGTTGCTATGTTACAGACCATTTGTTTATTATTAGAAGATTTCAATTATTCTTATCACACATTTTATTGTATTTACATGAATTAATAAAAGCTCTCCAAAAAGTTATAATTTGTAAAAAAGTTACTACATTTTGGTGACCCCGACGTGATAAGTGATCAACACAGGAATATTCTCTTGAGCGGGAAATTCAATTTCTGAATTTTGGAAAGATTTCTATACGTTGTCAAGAATCTTCGGACTTTGATTTCCGGATCATTTCCTATCGTCGTTGGAATAACAACCGAGATGCCTTTAGATAGATCTCCTCCTAGATCTGAGACAACTTACTCTACTGTTCCGTCTACTTCAACTGCTTTGACATCTTCGACAGAGAACATTTTAAATCAGGTGGGATCGGAAATTTTAAATTCACCCTCTGGAAATATGCAACAGCAGTCTGGTGAGTCCATTCAGATCCATTCTAATGAATTTCGTCTTGTAAAACTTCCTACATTCTGGCATAAACAACCTAAATTGTAGTTTGCTCAAGTTGAAAGCGAATTTTTTATATTTCGTATACGTTCCGAGGAAATAAAATATAATACCGTTATTCGTCATCTCGATGAAAAGGCATTAATTGTCGTTTCGGAAATTGTTGAAAATCCGCCCGAAAACGATAAATATAACGCTTTAAAATCGGCGCTCATTAACCGCTTCACGGATTCAGAAGAAAAACGGTTACGTCAATTATTAGCCGGAATTGAATTGAATGACAAAAAACCAACGGAGTTGTTACGTGAGATACGCCAATTATCCGGTGGATCTTTAGCGGATAATATATTACATTCACTTTGGCTTCAACGTTTGCCATACAAAGTTCAAGCGACATTAGCTGTTGTTGAGGACGTACCTTTAATCAAGCTAGCTGAACTCGCGGATAAAATAGTCGAACGTGATACCGGATATCAAATAACCGAAGTAAACACTTCTTTAAAATCAAAACAATCGGATCTTGCCGATTTAGAGAAAAGAATTGCTGCGCTGGAAGTTTTTCGTCGTCGCGGTAGATCTTTTAGTCGATCTCAAAGTAAAACAAGATTAAGATCTAATTCAAGAGATAAAAAGTCGGATTCTAAGGAACAAATTTGTTTTTATCACAAGAAATTTGGAGATAAAGCAAAGAAATGTACAATTCCTTGTACAATGTCAAAAACTCTCTGTCTTACTGATTTAACGGAAAACTAGAGATACCGTTAAAGATAGAGGCAACTCACAACGGTTTACCTTGTCATCGCCTCGTTATTTTTGACAAGTCGTCTAATTTACAATTTCTTGTTGACACTGATGCTGACATTTCTTTGCTTCCCAAGAAAATATTATACAAACCGTTATCAACCAATTTAAAACTTTTTGCTGCCAACGGAACACACATTGATACTTATGGATCTAAAACTCTTTCCGTGGATCTTGGTCTCAGGAGAATTTTCCGTTGGAAATTTTGCGTGGCGGACATACAACGTCCCATTTTAGGCGCAGATTTCCTCGGACATTTTAATCTCCTTGTAGATGTAAAAAACAAACGTCTAATTGATTCCTTAACAGGTCTTAAAAATTGTGGAAGGATACAAGAAGTTTTGCAGTTATCAGTTTGTACCACATCTCCAGATTCTTCTTTTCACAAGATTTTAGCAGAATTTCAAAGACTTACTCATTTTGCCCTTCTTTCATCGGTAAACTCACATGAAATTGAACATCGGTTTGTTACGGAAGGTCCTCCGAAATTTGCAATTCCCAGAAGACTTTCTCCGGAAAAACTGAAGTATGCCAAAGAAGAATTTAAATTCATGATGGACCAAGGTATTTGTAGACCATCATGCAGTACGTGGGCAGCACCTTTGCATATGGTTCCAAAAAAGGAAAATGTATGGAGACTTTGTGGAGATTATTGTGCGTTAAATTCCGTCACTGTTCCTGATCGATATCCATTGCCTCACATACAGGATTTCACTGCGGAGCTCTACGGTAAGAATATCTTTTCTAAAATTGATCTTGTTAAAGCGTACTATCAAGTACCCGTTGCAAAGGAAGATATTTCTAAGACCGCTGTAACTACACCTTTTGGACTTTTCGAATTTTTGGTTATGCCTTTTGGTCTTCGTAACGCAGCTCAAACATTTCAGAGGTTTATGAATATATTGTTAAATAATTTAGATTTTGCATTTTGCTATCTTGACAATATTCTCATAGCTTCTAGAGATGAGTCAGAACACATCACTCATTTGCGGATTGTTTTTGATCGTCTACAGAAAGCTGGAATGTCACTTAATGTATCCAAATGTCTTTTTGATCAAAAAGAAATTACTTTCCTCGGATATCTTGTCTCTAGTCAAGGAATCAAACCTACAGAACAAAAAGTCAAATCAATTATTGACTATCCCAAACCTAAGACAATACATGATTTAAGAAGATTTATTGGCATTATTAATTATTATCGTCGTTGCCTTAAAAACGCAGCTGAACATCAAGCATTACTTACAAACTTTTTGAAGGACAGTCGCAAGAGAGATAGGAAAACTATTCCTTGGTCTATGGAGACAGAAGCAGCTTTTCAGAATTGCAAAGAAGAACTTCTCCGTGTGACTACCCTCTCTCATCCTGCTCCTCAAGTTCCTTTGATTCTTACTTGTGATGCTTCTGATTTCGCTGTAGGAGCATCACTTGAACAAACAATTGAAAATGTCAATAAACCAAGTGCATTCTTTTCTAAAAAGCTTGATAAAACTCAAAAGAACTACAGTACTTATGATAGAGAACTTTTAAGCATTTATTTAGCAATTAAATATTTCAGATATTTGCTTGAGGGACGACAACTCATTATTAGGACAGATCACAAACCTTTAATTTATGCTTTTCTTCAGAAACCTGACAAAGCTTCACCTAGACAAATTAGGCAACTGGATCTTATTGCTCAATTCTCTACTAATATTGTCCACATTTCAGGCAAGTTAAATTCTGTAGCTGATGCTTTATCAAGAATTGAGTCAGTTTCAATGCCAATCATTGTCTCTCTGGAAGAATTTCAAAAGGATGATGAAGAACTTCAAGATCTCCTTTCTTTGAACTCTTCACTCCAACTAAGGAAACTTATGCTTACTGGCTCATCTGTACCTATATATTGTGACTGTTCCTCTGAGTTAATTCGTCCATACGTTCCTAAATCTCTTCGTAAGCGAGTTTTTGATGTAGTACATGGCCTCGCACATCCCAGTGGAAGATCTACAGCTAAACAACTTCTACAGAAATTTATTTGGCCGTCATTGAATAAAGACGTTAAAGAGTGGACTCGCACTTGTCTACCTTGTCAACGTTCCAAAATTTCAAGACATACAAAAAATGTCCCTGTTAAAATCGCGGTTCCTGATCAGCGTTTTCAACATGCACATTTAGATTTAATAGGCCCTCTTCCTTCTTGTCAAGATTTCCATTATTGCTTAACAATAATAGATCGTTTCTCGAGGTGGCCTGAAGCTATTCCACTTAAAGAAATAACTGCTGAAACAGTTTCGACAGCTTTCTATTCTCATTGGGTAGCTAGATATGGATCTCCTATAACTATTACTACAGATCAAGGCCCACAATTTGAAGCATCTCTCTTTAAAGCATTAACTAATTTGATTAGATGTGATCGCAAGAGAACTTCTGCTTATCATCCAGCTACAAACGGAATTTTGGAAAGATGGAATAGGACTGTCAAGACTGCAATTATGTGTCATCAGACAAAGAATTGGTTGGAATCTTTACCTACTGTTCTTCTTGGTCTTCGTTCGTGCTTCAAAGAAGACTTGAAAACTTCACCTGCTGAATTACTCTATGGAACTACTCTTCGGATTCCTGGTGAATTCTTTATTGAGGAAGATTTTCCAGCAGATCCTGAAATATTTTTAGAGAAACATAGAATACATATGAGGAATATTAGATCTTCTCCTACCCATCATCACACCAAAAAATCACCTTTTGTACACAAAAATCTTTACGATTGTACTCACGTATGGCTTCGTGAAGATGCTGTGAAGAAATCTCTTCAATCACCATATTCTGGTCCTTTTCTTGTTAACAAACGAATTTCTGATTTTTTGTTTACTATTGACATTTCAGGAAAATTAGTCAACGTCTCAACGGAACGTCTGAAACCAGCCTTTTTTCCCAAGGAAGATTCTTCTGTTCTTCTTTCATCCTCTTCGAGAACTTTATCTACATCTACAACCACATCAGTTGTACCATCAGTTGTGCCTGCAGTTCCTACAACCACATCAGTCATTCCTGCATCTACTATTTTACCAGATTACCCTAGTACTTCTTCTACTGCTTCTTTCGGAAAATCATTACAAACTTACCCAGCTAAGAAGAAAGTCCATTTCGCAACGTAGTCGTCGCTTGGGGGGGAGTACTGTGGCGTTACTGTGACTTTACTGTAGCATTTTTAAGTCTACACTTACACCACATATACACTTACACCTTATTCGTTTTCACACCATTTCGTTGCTATGTTACAGACCATTTGTTTATTATTAGAAGATTTCAATTATTCTTATCACACATTTTATTGTATTTACATGAATTAATAAAAGCTCTCCAAAAAGTTATAATTTGTAAAAAAGTTACTACAACTGCACAATTGCAGCTCCATCTATCGCGACATCGCGCAACTATTTTTCTGCTCTGTATTATTCCCAAATGTCATTTCGCACATACACATGTGAATGAAATATTCCACAACCGAGATCTTTTTTATTAGACTTCTAAACTTATTTCTGCAAGCTCACTAATATTCCTTTATGCAATCTTTTGTAGGAAGCTGTCTTATTTTGTACGTATAAATTGTGAAACTTTTATACAAGCAAATATTGTTATGACGTGACGCGAGAAGCCAAAAAAAAACTCGTATTTAAAAATTTTTTGTCTTTTTATCACAAATTCAGACCGCTTCCTCCTTTATTATTGTATTAACTTTAATCGTGGAAAAGCATTTGTTATTCTATTAACGCAATAGAAACTTTTTGGTTGTGGCAAATATAATCAGTTCGGCCGGTAAAAGTAGACCTTTGACATCCCCTTAATAGTGAAAAAGTGAGGTGCATTCATTTAATCATCCCGATTCAAGCCCTGACGCCCCGGATCCTCATCCTAATTTGGCGCGACGTATTGTGCCTTACCCGAGGCACACAACAAAATTGGTGGCAGCGGTGGGATTGCGCCGAAGGACCGTTAGGAACTACTCGGAAGAAAACCTGAAAAATACAGCAGTATTAATAATCAGGCACGTCGAAAATAATAATCAACGGAAAGCGGACAACACAGAAGGCATCAAATAAGACCTGTAACATATACGCGCATATAAGGAAACAGGCACGTCAGCTAGATAAATCAGCCGACGTATAAGCAGTAGCGTGCCGTACGTGCAAGACTACACACATACACGGACAACGCATCAGCGGACGTGAAATAGGCCACCACCTAAGGACGCGACCTACGACAACACGGACAACGCATCGCACCGTACAGCGACCCGTAAAATCACCTTACAACGCCGGACCGCCAGCCGTATCAACACCGCCGAGCGATGATCTGCAGCGTCAGCAAGCGAACGATAAATATGCTAGCCGTATTAATGTAAGTCCGAATAGAATTTTATATATATATATACACTTGCGTGAATGTCGGAGGAAAGCGAAACACCCCGACAAGCGTTAGTGAATAAATCGTAGTTACATAGCGACTCAGCCAACAATCAATCAGAGCACTACCGTTAACTTTAGAAAACCTCGAAAAAATGCGAATAAAATTAGAAGCACATTATTCGGGTGAGAGCGACTCATTATTTATTCACGGGAAAATCGAACACAAATTTCCGTTTGATACTTTCGACAAAAGCCTATTTGCAAAAGAAGAAATTGACGCCGATATAAAAGTAAGAAAAGAAATTAAAGTACGCGTAAGTCGAACTCCTAGTAACGTGTCGCAATGCGGAGAATTCTCGCTTACGTCCTACGACAACAGCATTTTTGATCCTAACGAATATCAGGACGACATGTCGCAAACACCGTCAAACGGTGCCATGAATGTATCCGAAGGTGCTGTTGACCGTGAAATCAACCGCCTTCGTGAGGCTGTAACACGCGGCCATGAACAATTCGTGGAAGTCGACGTGCATAGATCACCTGATAATCGCGGGATAGACGCAGATAGTCCTCTATTGCGCGAGTTAATACAGGGTATGCGCGAAATACAAACAGATGTGCAGGCGGAAATAGATGCAATGCGCGAGGAAACGCGTAGAGAAATACGTGCGTCATTGTCTCGCGGAGAGGAATCAGACGACAGCCGTCAAGAATTCCACAGGCGTACGTACGACCGAAACATGATACCGTATCGCGATAATCCAAGAAATTCCAGCGAATACATTAGCGACAGGGACATAATCGTAAGGTACGATAGTCGACAGAACATACGCGACAATATACGCTATCAAGACACGGATAGATATCGATATGGTAGGGATGCGAACGATAGGTACGACAATCGATGCGACTCGCGAGACTGCTCACGCGACCGAGACCTGGATAGACGACAGAGTCATCGACGTGATCTACGAGAAGACACTCACGAACAAGGATCAGAAGATGAACAAGTATCTCGCAACGAAAACCGGAACAGACGTGAGGAAGAGAAATACGACATCGCATACGGACGCAGCGAGTACGACGTAAGAAACCGTAGAAATATACGCGGAAGACACATGACGCTAAAGGAAGCAAGAGAACTTATACCCACTTTCCACGGCAAGTCACAGCGCGAACTCAATGAATTTCTAAATGCATGTACGTACGCTATCAATTATATAGACAGACGCAACAAGGACAGTTTAGTTTGGAGCATCCTTAGCACAAAAATCAAGGGAAAAGCTTGGCTTGATTGCAAAACGCGAGATATACAAACTTACGAGGAATTAAAAAGGCAATTAAAATCAACATATCAAAGCAAGCATACGACTACTTATTTACAAATTGAATTTAATTCCCTTAAACAAAAAGCAAACGAAGTCTCACAAGCCTTCGGAATTCGCGTCGAGACTACTGCGATGGAGCTCTATGAATCAATGATCGAGGAACGAGCGTGCTCCACGACGGAAAAACGCGTTATCATCGAGACGATACAAGGTCAGACGTTACATAACTTCTAGACAAGACTACGCGAAGAAATACAAACCATTGTTAGGTCACGGGATTATCGTACATTGAAGGATGCTATCAACGCAGCAATAACAAAAGAAAAGGTCAGGAACGCCAATGCGACCCGATCAACTAAAAATAACCAACGGGATATAAAGTCGTCATCGCGAGATATCGGAAAAATTACTTGTTACAAATGTGGAAAACCAGGCCACATCGGGCGAGAATGCCATAGCAGTAAATACGCGCTTCCGAAACCGGAGAAGTCAGATCGTGTAACTACAGTAGAACAATTTTGCAATTACTGCAAAAAACGCGGACACAGCCGTGAAGAATGCCGAAATTTAAATAGGTCGAAAAATAAACGCTGGGAAAAAAACGAAAAAACAACGCTAAAATAATAGATAGAATCGGAAGACAACCGGAAAAAGAGTAGGTCACGAAAAAACGAATCTGAGGACGAACGCGATAGCAACGAGGGAGACTCGGAAGGAGAGACCCCGATACGCGCAATCGAGTATCGCGTATCACACATACGACCAACACTACAAGAGACTACAGGTTTGGATTTAATTACACTACCAATGCGCGAAGCTCAGAATGGCACACTTAAAATGCTATTCGATTCAGGGGCCACTATTTCATTAATAAAACTTAAATATCTAAAAGACGACGCACTAATACATAGAGGAAAAATAACACTCATTGGCATTACGGGACACAAAGCGCAGACAATAGGAAAGACTCATGCGACAATTGACATAGGAAATCGGAAAATAAAGCACACAATCTACGTCGTCAAGGACGATTTTCTTATGGAATACGAAGGAATTCTCGGGATAGATTTTTTGCGGAAACAGGGAGTTAACTGCAATTTTAAAAACGGGAACTTACCATAGGAGACGCCGTGTTAAATTTACAACCGTATGAGAAGATCCGATTACAGCCGCGCAGCGAAACGATTATCCGAGCCGCCACAAATAAAAATAGCGTAGGAATTGTAAGAGCCGAACAAACTGCACCCGGTGTCTATATAGGACGATGCCTCGTGCAACCGAAGAACTACGTGTGCCCAATTAGCGTCAATCATAAATACAACTGACAAAATTGTCGAATTACGAACATCATTAATAATTATAGATGAAATAAATAAGGAAATAACGCGCAAAATAAACGTCATACAAACAGAAATCCCGAAATATTCGAGCAAAAAAAATCGGGAAATATGACAATCATTAACAAAACCACCGAGGGCTACTTAGGGAAAGGTTAAGTTGAGTTCGAAATTATTCATCGAAAAGGACAATCTCACGAGAATGCCGATGGATTATCCAGGCGGTCATGTGAGGCTTTCGGATGCGAATACTGCGCTAAAATTGAGACGAAAAACGCAGAAGAAAGAGAGAAAATGGTCGCTCGCATTATGCTTGTAGGAGAAGATCTGGAAGAGTGGCGTCGTGCTTAGCAAAAAGATCCAAGCATTTCATTTATTATACGAAGAAAAGAAACAGGAAAACGATCATTGCATTCGGAAGTTCCTACCAAGAATATTTCGGCTCAGATTTATTGGTCTTATTGGGATTCTCTCGTTCTAAAAAATGGAATTTTCTATAAGAAATGGGAAGCCCCAAATTTTCAAACTAGTTTCCTTTAATTAATAGTTCCTCAAGATCGGATCAAAGAGATTTTACAGGAAACTCATAATTCTCTGTCCGGGGGACATTTCCATTGACTAAGTCAGGGAATAAATATTTTCTTGTAATGGTGGATTGTTTCACAAAATGGGTGGAAGCTTTCCCTATCAAGAATATTAGAGCCAAGACTGTGGCTGAAATTTTTGTGAGTCAGTTTGTTTCAAGGCATGGAGTGCCTATTCAGATTCACACAGATCAGGGAAAGAATTTCGAGTCTCAGTTATTTGGAGAATTAATGCGACTTCTTGGGATCAAAAAGACAAGAACTACTGCTCTTCATCCTCAATCGGATGGCCAGGTGGAACGTCAACATTAGACAATTATCAATTACTTGGCGAAATACATTTCTGAAAATCAGAAAGATTGGGATGAATGGATTCCTATGTTTCTCTTGGCATATAGATCGTCAAAACATGAGACTACAGGAGTGACTCCTGCCGAGTTGTACTTTGCTCGAGAACTTAGGCTACTAGTAGACTTGTTACAAGAAAGTCCTAAAATTGATGAAGAGAAATTGCCTCCAAAGAATTTTGTGGATAATTTAAAGGAAAGATTAGAAGAAATTCGTTCTTGTGTTAGGGAACGTATGGCTTTAAAGTCTTCGCAAATGAAAGTCAGATATGATAGGAAAGTTAGAACTATTCTTTTCGAGGAGGGAGAGAGAGTCTGGCTATATAATCCCAAAAGAAGTAAAGAAAAGGCCCAGAAATTGCAGAATAATTAGGAGGGTCCTTATTCGATTATTAAAAGATTTAACGACGTAGTATATTGTATTTAGAAGACTCCTAGGCATAGGAAAAAGATTGTACATGCGGATAAGATAGCTCCTTTTCTGGAAAGGGATTAGAATTGTTAGAATAGATTGGAGCCCGGGGAATGTCTATTTTATGGAAAATTGAACAGATAGAAGTAGGGCGAATTAATTATTGCGTAATCTTCTTTTTCTTTTACAGAATCTCCGAAGAAGAGAAATTTCACTTGAGGGAGAGGTTTCAATTAAAGGAGTATTTACGGTTCTGCTTTGGGGAGAAACGGAGTTTTCTGGATATGGCGGAGAGGCCGATTTTTGAGCTGAGCTTTCCAGGAAGAAGGGTTTTCGTTTTCAAATTATTCTAAGAAGACTGCCTCTCTCGCGGTTTTTGATCCGTGGTTTTCCCGCGGGACTTCGGGCAGATGCCGAGGCAGGGACTTGGGGAGTCCATAAGGGACGATGGGTCCACGGAAGTAACCCCCCCTCCCTTGTCTGAAGTTTTTCACGAGGTCGCAGGAAAATCAGGACGTGGAAGACGAAACATCGGAGGTCGATTGGGTTTGAGTTGGCGAATCACCCGGTAACCTGAGGCAGCAGCCCAGAGTAGGGCAGGATGATTCTAGAGCCCTGGAGTCGACGTTGAACTGTCAGTCGATTGGAACCAGAATGACGAAGTCGTTTGGTAACCTGTGGCAGCAGCTCAGGGTAGAGCAGGAAGGCTCGTCGGTGCCCTGGAGTTGACGATAACTTGTGTGGATGTGCGACGGGATCCAGAATGGCGGATTGTTCGGTAACCTGTGGCAGGAGCCCAGGGTGAACAGGAAAATTCGTCGGAGTCCTGAGGTCGGTATCGGAATGCAGAGTTATTGAACAGCGTTAGATAACCCTTTGTTTCTGATTGTCGGGACGACAATCTTAAAGAAGGGGGGCAGTGTTACGTCCCTGGTTTACATCCCCTGAGCACCTTCGTCCTTTTTCATCTCCTGAGCATCATTGCTAGGAGGGTTGTTTATAGACAACCGGCGTTCGAATGTTTTCGGGCGCCATGATTAGATTTGGTCTAGCTGTCACACCGTGCGGACGCTTACGAGACCGATGGGCATTCTGGCCTATTATATATTGTATTTCTTCACTTTATTGTATTGGGTCGTTTCATTAAAACTCCTTTTCATATTACGAGAGTTTATTCATTCCAGACGCGAGTGAGAGTGTGTGTGACACCTTTTTGTGAGACAGCGCAAGAGACGTCGCGAGGACGTAACAATATTATTTTTATAAAAAAAACAAAATCAACGCATTTTTGAAAAGCATGAGCATTTTTATATATTCTATTCCTTGAATCGTCATTTAATGTAATTGTCGCGAAACAGATCTCTCGCTAATTGTTCGGTTAGGAGGTCGGTTGCAAATCTCGATAACAGCAATTGTTAATATGTCTATAAAATCATTATATACGAAAAATTAACATTGAAAGATAAGTAAATTAATGAAAATGGACTTACAGTTAAATCGAGTAAGATGTTATATTGTGACGTGGAGGCTTACAGATGTTAATAGCTCAAGGTAACAATAACATATGATTTTTAACTCTCAGAGAGACGACCGCACAACTGAGAAAATAGTTAGTTGTTTATGTTTTTTAACTTTCAAATCTTTGGTAGTCTATGTATAATGTTGTCATAAATTACTGGTAAGCCATCAATATCTGTTTTTAAATTGAGACTGTTATTTTGCCTTTTTATAAATATCATCTCTGAAATTAATCTTTTATTATATTGTGCTTCTTTATCAAGTATTTTCACATTGTCCCAACAAAATTCATGATTATGTTCAACAACAATGATTATGTTCAACAACAAAAGGGTTTCCAATATTGTAAATCAAACAGCAAAATAAATTAAATACAGTCCACTTATCATCAAATCATTTTTTACGGACAATTCGTGTGAACGGGCACGTACATTTTTCTGGTCCTTCGAGCCGGATGTTCGCAAGCAGTGAATCGGCAAAGAAGAAGCAAGAAGACGTAAATTCAAGGTGCTTTTTCAATTAATAATAATTTCGTTAAATTAATTCAAGTCAAGCGTATTATCGCTCAATATCGCAAGGTTGGCGGTGTTGTGTTCGTGCGACCGATCGATGTGTTGTCGCGAAGCCAGCTACTATTTAGTATTTTAAATTCTTGTCGCAAGAACAATCGAAAAAACATTCAAATTTAACGATCGATCGCACGAAATTTACATTACTAATCGAAAGACAAGATAAGCGGTGACCAATTGAGAAGACAAAGAGGAGCAATCAAAGCAAAATTAACATTGATAAGAAATTTCGTAAATCGAATTATTGAAAAACCGGAGACTGTCACAAGGGAAGAACTCGAAGTGCGTGTTCAGAATCTTGAAGATGCGCACACTAAATTTCAAGGCATTTCGCAGCAATTAATAGCAATCGTTTCTGAAGAAGAATATGATCTGAGAGATGCAACGGAAGAAACAGAATTTGAAGAGAGATACGTCGCATTGAAAACGTCATTGTTGCGCGTTCTAGAGAAAACGAAACCATTACAAGCCGCATCTAGCAGCGGAAATCAGGGTGACAACAACGTGCTAGCGCAAATCTTGGAGCAGCAAACGATTCTCATTCAGCAGCTGTCGGAGCGATCAAATGAGAATAGTGGCAGTGATATCATCGCAAGAATATTAGAACAACAAGGTCAGATGTTGGAGCGTATGAGTACACATTCGGGTGCGCCGCGAGAATCACAGGTGAAGCTGCCGACGATCAAGCTGCCGACGTTCAGTGGAAACATCGAGGATTGGAAAAGGTATGCTGACACATTTAAAATATTAATACATAATAGCGATTTATCCGATGTGCAGAAGCATCAATATCTCGTGGGATCCTTGAGCGGTCCGGCGGCAAGGATAATCGAATCGATAGAAATTTCGGAGCAAAATTATATTATCGCTTGGGAGCTGTTGAGAAAGCGATACGAGGACGACAGAGCCATCCGTAAGCGACAAATTCAATGTCTTTTCGAGCTGCCGCAGGTGCATCGGGAATCCGCCGGAGCGATTCGAGAACTCATAGATCACGTGCAGAAACATCTACGAGTTTTGCATTCCATGGAGCTGCCTACGGAATCGTGGGGAGAGCTGATTGTGTATCTGATCGAGAAGAATTTGGACAGCGCCACAAGAAAGCGTTGGGAGGAACACGCCGAGACATTGGAGACAATAACGACCAATGCTGCGGTGGATTTTTTGCAATGCCGATGTCAAGTATTGGAGCGAGCAGCTCTGAGCAAAAAATCGGCGGACGTTACCAGCAAATCAAATCTCAGTAATTATGAAAAGAACAACGGTAATAAAAAGCATTCTTTTCATTTGAAATCTCGTGGCCAAACACTAGTAACGACAACCGTTCAAGGACGATGTTATTTGTGTCACGGACTTCATCTTATTTACAATTGTAATCAATTTTTGAATCTTTCTGTTGAAAATAGAATCCAAGCAGTAAAGAGATTGAAGCTTTGCATCAATTGTCTTCGCAATGATCATTTTGTTGCGAAATGCAAGTCGGGTTCGTGTCGAGAATGCGGAGAGCGGCACAACACATTGTGCCACAAAAAGGAAAACGAAATGAGTTCCACTGGCAATGTAAAGGAGCAGTCACACGGTGCAGGATTGCCGGCGACTTCCGAGCGGGAGGCAACAGTCACCTCGGGAAGAGCGGCAACCGGTTCGTCGGTGCATCATGCACGAGGAAGCGCGGAGCGTAAGCGTGATGTCAACGGCAATTGTAAACGCGAAGGGAGGTAATAATTACGATTGTCAATTGCGAGTCTTATTGGATAGCGCGAGCGAAACTAATTTTATAACCTTAGCAGCGAGTAGAAAACTAGGTTTGAAATTGGACAATGTCTGCGAGTCGATCAATGGCTTAAGCAATATGAATTTCATGATAAAACACGGTTGTCAAGTGCAATTAAAATCGCGAACATCAGATTTCAATTTAAATTTGTATTGTTTAGTTGTTCCAACAATAACAAAGAAATTACCATTCTTCTTAATTCGCGTTTCTCAATTGTCAATTCCGGAAAATCTCAAATTAGCGGATCCATTATTTCACAGTCCGAGCAATATCGATGCGCTTATAGGCGGAGAGTTTTTCTTTCAATTGTTGAAGAATGAAAAAATTGAATTTCGCGGTGATCTGCCGATATTACAAAACAGCAAATTCGGCTGGATATTGCAAGCTCGATACCGGAAGATTTAGTTGCTATTCAATCGATCGACAGTTTGTCGTCAAGTGTTTACACATGCTTGTCAATACAACAAGAATCGATAGACGACGCGATATCAAAATTTTGGGAATTGGAAGAATATTTAACCGATAAGCGTGTAACAATGTCAATCGAGGAACAAGAGTGCGAGAAATGTTTTGTAAACACAATGACTAGAGATTCGGCGGGTCGGTTTATTGTTAGACTGCCTTTTAGAGAAAATAAGGTGAAACTCGGAGAATCAAAACAAATAGCAATCAGGCGATTAAAACAGCTAGAGCGCAAGTTTCGTTGTAGTCAAGAATTTTATAATCAATATTCGAGATTTATGCAGGAATATATTCAATTAAATCATATGTCTAAAATAGTCGGAGAAACGAATGCAATCTTACCGATATATCTGCCGCATCACGGCGTTATACGCGAATCAAGTACTACGACGAAGCTGCGCGTCGTATTTGACGGCTCTGCGAAAACGACATCAGGCGTTTCATTAAACGACACATTGATGACCGGAGCAATTTTACAGGATAACATAATTGATATTATTCTGCGGTTTAGAACTCATGCAATTGCAATTACCGGCGATTTGAGAAAAATGTATCGGCAAATTCTAATACACGAGCAGGATCAAGATTATCAAAGAATTTTGTGGCGATTTTCTATTGACCAGCCGATTCAAGAATTCAGATTGAATACGGTTACGTACGGATTGGCGTGCGCTCCATTTTTGGCGATACGTTGCGTTAGACAATTAGCAAGCAATGCAGATAAAAAATTTAATCTAGCATCAAAGGCTTTATTAAACGATTTGTACGTCGACGACATTTTAACTGGAGTTAGTTGTGAGAGCGATGCGGTGGAATTAATATCTCAATTAAAGGCGTTATTAAAGAGTGGTGGCTTCGAGCTGCACAAGTGGCGTTTGAATTGCAGGGGGATCTTGAGTTCGGTTGAGCGAATCCAAGAACCTTCGGCTATCGCCATCGATGAAGGCGATACAAACAATGTAAAAACGTTAGGTTTAAATTGGCTGCCGGAGCAAGATCTACTCAAATTCTCAATTCAATTAATAACAAGTTCAAGTAAGACAAAACGAGAAGTTTTATCAGCCATCTCACGGCTGTTTGATCCATTGGGGTTAATAAGTCTTAATTCGAGCTAAATTAATTATGCAGGGGACATAGATAGCCAATTTAGATTGGGACGAAGTATTGACAACGGAGCTTCAACAAGCGTGGAGCGCGTACGCAGAAGATTTGCAAAATATAACTGAAATTCAAATCCACGCAGAGTCATTTCGACCAGGAATCGAATAGAACTACATGCATTTTGCGATGCATCCTTGAGAGCGTATGGAGCATGCATTTATTTGCGGACGATAGATCAGAATGATAATAGTCATTCAGTGTTGCTTTGTTCAAAATCGCGCGTTGCTCCAACTAAGAGTAAAACAATTACGTTACCGAGGCTAGAATTATGCGGCGCACTGACTTTAATTAGATTAGTAAAAAATGTTGTCGAAGCGCTAAAAATCGAGTTTGACGAAATAACGGCGTGGAGCGATTCAGCGATTGTGTTGGCGTGGATATCCGGCAATCCGTCGCGTCAAAAAACATTTGTATCAAATCAAACAGCAGAAATACAGACGAGCCTTCCGTCAAAACATTGGCGTCACGTTAGGAGCGAAGATAATCCTGCTGATTTGATTTCGCGAGGCACGAGTCCCAAGAATTTGCAGGCCTGTAGACTTTGGTGGGAAGGCCCTGAGTAGCTGTCAGAGATTGATTATCGCACGCAAAATGAAACAAGAACATTGAGTTTGTCGCAACCGGAATTAGAGGTTATTGAATCTGAACAAAGGTTAGAGTCGCAAGTATTTTTAAATATTAATAAACAAACGATATTATCTTATTTAGACAACCATTCTTCACTAACCAAATTCGAGCGCATTTTTGCATGGATCTTTCGATTTCTATCAAATTGCAAAACGGAGCAAGCTAAACGTAAACGCGACTACATTTCAGTCGAAGAGATTCACAATGTAAGACGACTAACAATTATAGAAACTCAAAAATTTCATTTTGCAAACGAATGGTCAGAATTAAGGGCAGGAAGGCAAATTGCGTCGAGCAGTAAATTATTACCGCTTAGTCCATTTATAGACGAAAAAGGACTCGTCAGGGTGGGCGGCAGAATTGAAAATTCATTAGCATCATTTGACACAAGGCATCCAATATTGCTGCCGTCCAGCAACAGATTTACAAAACTATTATTCGAGCGAGAGCACCGTAGATTGTTACACGTGCGTCCACAAGCATTGTTGTACGCAATTCGAGAAAAATATTGGCTTATTAATGGAAAATGTATAGCACGAAAAACTGTACACAAATGCGTAAACTGCTTCCAAAATAATCCGAGAACAATGTCTCAGATAATGGGACAGCTGCCGACAGACAGAGTTGTATTAAAGCGTCCATTTTTTGTAACGGGTATAGACTTCGCGGGGCCCATTGTAACATTAGTTAATCGAGGTCGCGGTAGGAAAACGAACAAATCGTATATATCATTATTTGTTCGTTTTGCAACAAAAGCAATACATCTCGAGGCGGTCAGCGATCTCAGCGCAAGCGCATTTATAGCTGCGCTTAAACGTTTCGTAGAGCGTAGAGGTTGTCTACAGCGTATATTTTGCGATAATGCGACGTTAATTCTACTAATTCTGCTAATTTCGTAGGGGCACGAAATGAGCTTCACGATATACAACAAATGATCAAGGAAAATAGTAAGGATACAATCGACGAATTTTGTACTCCGAATAATATCGAGTGGAAATTTATTCCACCGTCGGCGCCTCACATGGGCGGCCTGTGGGAGGCAGGAGTAAAATCTTGCAAGTTTTATTTAAAACGAGTTATCGGTCAAAATCTGTTAACTTTTGAAGAGTTAACGACGGTTCTAATACAGATTGAAGCATGTTTAAATTTACGGCCAATCTGCCAATTACCATCTACTCCCACAGACTTGCTACCATTGACACCGGGTCATTTTATTGTTGGCGAAACACTAACAAGCACTCCAGAATTGGATGTAACCGACGTACCGATTAACAGACTCGATCATTGGCAATTAACTCAAAGAATCGCGCAGGAGTTTTGGCATCGTTGGCATAGGGAATACCTTACGTCCTTGCAAGAAAAGGCTAAGTGGAAATCCGAAAAAACAAATTTAACTATTGACGACATTGTTTTGATACAAGATAATAACACGCCGCCGTTAAAATGGAAGGTAGTCCGAGTAATTGAGACTCACGCAGGCACCGACGGAAAGGTACGCGTTGTTACGCTTAAAACGGCAAGCGGAACTTGTAAAAGAACGATAAATAAACTTTGTAAACTTCCGTTGACTGACTCACAATAACAGATTGTATAATATAAAAATTAATTGACATTAATTGGTGGGCGGGATGTATAGTATTAGAACGATAAAGGATCGATCATCGATATTTTGAAAATTAATGTAAAGCGGGAACGTTGGCGCGCGTCTGTTGTAATGAGTGGGAGAAACCCTTAGCGGGGAGAGAGGAATAAAAGCGAAGGACCGACGTGGTAACGCTCTTTCTATTCTGTTCCGTTTATCAGTATTATTAATTCGTTCGAACCACATTATACATTTGACTCGATTAGTTTTGACAAAAGGAACCAAAAGGGTTTCCAATATTGTAAATCAAACAGCAAAATAAATTAAATACAGTCCACTTATCATCAAATCATTTTTACGGACAATTTGTGTGAACGGGCACGTACATCATCCTTCTAATAATATCCTGCGAATGGAAATCCGTAGACGCAGTTTTGGATATTTTTAATTTCCCTTTCCATGGGTAGGTTCCAAAAATCGACGAATTAGAAGTTTATTACAAGGATCTTCGAATCGGAGTTCGTTTTCAAAAGCGGGGATATCTCGAGATTACATATCGCTAGTGGTGTTTGATCTTAGATTTTCCGGATGTGTATCGGAATGTTCGGCGGTTATTAGTTATGTTCTTTTATTGACGGGGCCGATTTGGCGAGGATATTCGGCATGTCTTGTTTACAAGTTTTATAGATATAAAATATATATATATATATATATATATATTTGTTTTCTTTTGCTTTTGGTACTTTTTGCCCCGTCTTCATGTTTTAACAATTTATAATATTTGCTAAATCTTCCGATACATACGTCTGTGGCGGCACGTTTGCGATTTTGTCGTACGTGCGCTCGGATTATTATTTCTTGTTATTTTTTTATTATCTAAGGACAAACTTCCGCTCCGGTCGTGAGAAAGAAAAGAATTGTGGAGTCCACAGAACGTAACAATATCATTAGCATCGAATAGTGGCTCCACTCCTGGTCCAGCATCTCTACTTATGCATAAGGTTTTTATGGCAGAGATTAGTAAATTAAATTCGACGATAAGGGAGGAAGTTGACAAATTAGGATCTGCATACAAAGCTGAGATTGACTCTCTGAATGAAACAGTTGCAACTCTTCTGATGAAAATATCAGAACTCGAAAAAAATACAACTTCTCCACCCTCAATTGATAGAGATGTTTTAATCGAAGAAGCAATAGCTGAAATGGATGAGAGAAAGCGAAGGTCTAAAAATATCATAATTTTTAACGTAATTGAAAATGGTAATTGGATAAGTCTCTCAAATAATGATTCAGATGAATTTACTCATCGGCCAGTACAATATCTTTTAAAAAACATTACAGCCCATGATCTAAGACCGTTAAAGGTTTGTAGGATTGGAAGGAGGCTAATAAACAAGGTCCGTTCTATAATTGTAACGTTACCCTTGGAAGAAATAGTTTGCACAACAATTAAAAAACAAGCACAAATACAATGGCTAAACTATCACAAAATCTAACTACTAGCCAAAGGAATTATCTAAATAATTTGAGAGATCGTATACGCGAATCTAACGATCCGTCGCTGACAATTCGCTACAGAAATGGCAGACCTTCCATAGTAAAACCATTGTCCACTCCAAACGGTCGATGTTAATATATTATCAGAATGTTAGAGGCCTTAGGACTAAATTAGACATGCTCGTTAAATCTATAACAACTGCTAATTACAATTATAATGTATTAGTCTTTACGGAAACGTGGCTTACGGAGGATATATCATCGGCTGAGCTAAATCTGGTGGAGTTTAACATATTTAGGCATGATAGAAACATGAATACAAGTGCATTCACAAGAGGTGGTGGTGTTCTTATTGCGGTAAAAAAAAAGTATCACATGTTCTCAAATATTGATAAACTATAATAATATCTAACAGCTTTTTGTCAAGTTGAAAATATCTAATCGTGACTTTATTTTCGGAAGTGTTTACATCCCACCTGTTTCGTCTCCTGATGTTTATAAAGACCACTGTCTCTGTATAGAAGAAATTACTTACTCTTATCCAAATAGTACTTTCATTATTCTGGGTGATTATAACTTGCCGAATGTGAAATGGCATATAGACTATGGCATAATTACACCACAAAATATAAATTATAATACTCCTGATATTAACGCCAAATCAGCCAAATCAATTGTTGCCGAACATTTCAATACGTTAAATTTATTGCAATATAACAATATTTATAATGTCCATGGAATAACCTTGTGTTATATCCCCTAAAGATATACAATAGATATAACTATTAAAAGGTAACTAATATTAAGAAATGAGTACTCGTATTACATCCGCAATTACGACAGACACTGACCGCGTTAAAAAAACGCATACGATGCGAGGTATACGCGGAATCAGAATTACGACAGATAATGACCGCGTTAAAAAACGCATACGATGCGAGGTATACGCGAAATCAGAATTACGACAGATAATGACCGCGTTAAAAACGCATACAATACGAGATATACGCGGAACAGAAATTGGTCAACGTGCAAGCAAAGCAGAAGGACTTTGAATCTGCTTCGCTTGCACCTAGATTCTCGACCGGGGAAACCTGTTGCCAGGCACCCCTTCCGATCGGGAAAACTCCAAAAAACAACGATATAAAAAGAGAGTAGAGACGCGACAACTCGCTCAGTCGCAGACACAAACAATCGCTCTAACCACGATCTCGCTAACCGCGCGCGCACTTAGCATCGACTCGCAGTTGTGCGCGATACGCGGAGTGACAGAAAGTCAGTGCCGCACACCCGGTAAAGCTTCAGTGCATTATTAGTGAAATAAAATAAAGACCAAGTGGTTGAAGTTGAATAAAGAATTTTAATACGAAAAGTGTAGTGCATTTTCTACAAACACCCGACAAGTCCTGACGCCCCGGATTCCCATCCCAATTTGGCGCGACCCTTAAGTGTCTCTCCCGAGACACACAACACCTTGGATCTAAAGCTAACATTCTCGATCTTGCGATGACAAATGATCCATTATTACCAACTAATCAACATCATCCTCCTTTCTTCTTCAAAGTAGAAACGCCTGTTTATAATTCTGGAAGCTTTTGTTCAACACGTTTTAACTTTAGGCGTGGCAATTATAACCAAATATGTCATTATCTTGAATCTATTGACTGGGATAATACTTTGAAAGATTTATCAGTAGACGAGTCATTAAAATTGTTATATTCTCATTTAAATTTTATAATTGATTTAAACGTACCAAGAAGTGTAAATTTTATTTTATCTTTCCCGAAATGGGTGTCACGTGAACTTCGTCTACTGATAAGAAAGAAAAAACGCGTACATCGGATGTGGAAAATATCTAATTCGTACTCTGATTATCTAGCGTTTTCCGATCTGCGTGCGAAATGTAAGACTCAGGCGGATAATGATTATAAATGATTTATGGAGTCCCAAGAGCGAAATATTAATAAGAACATAAAATCGTTCTGGAATTTTGTAAACGTTAAGCGGAATAATAATGCTTTTCCAACGGTTTTATGTTTCAATAATGTGGAAGCAGAGTCAAACCGTGACATGGCAAATCTCTTTGCTGAATTTTTTCGATCGGTTTACAAACTTCCAACTATATTATTATTACTATAGTATTTAGAGCAATTGACAATTTGGATGTGTACAAGGGTCATGGATATGATGATATTCCGCCTTTATTCTTTAAGTACACTCAATTTATTATTTCGCGACCTCTATGTATCATCTTTAATAAATCATTAAGTTGTAGTGTTTTTCCAGAAATATGGAAAAAGAGCCTGATTACACCATGCAGTCTTTAAATTGGAAGCAGAAGAGGATGTCAGAAATTACAGACCTATCTCAATGCTTAATATTATGGCTAAGATTTTTGAGAAAATTGTCAGCTCTAGATTATCCTCTCTTATACATAATTTTATTTGTGACGAGCAGCACGGTTTTGTACAAGGTAGATCGATTGTGACTAACTTAGCAATTTTCAATAGTTACATTTCTTCTCTCTCGATACTGATAGGCAGGTTGATGTAATATATACAGATTTTTCGAAGGCTTTTGACTCGGTGGATCATGTAATGTTGCGGCGCAAACTAGAGTAGTTTGATTTTTAAGGGAATATGTTGTTGTGGCTGGGATCTTATCTTAAAGGGAGAACTTAAGCGGTGCGTATTAAAGATGAAATGTCATATGATATTGTAGCAACTTCTGAAGTACCACAAAGCTTACACTTAGATCCTATACTTTTTATACTTTTTATAAATAATTTAATCTCACAATTTAAAAATGGCAAAGCGCTTTTATATGCAGACGATTTAAAACTATTAATGTCTGTAGGCTCACTCGATCAATGTTGTGAGATTCAATCTGACCTAAATATTCTGGTTGAATGGTGTAGCACTAACAAACTCCATCTTAACATCAAGAAATGCTACTGTATGAGTTTCTCACGCTCCTACGATCCTATCTATTTTTGATATGGTATTAATAATGTGCAACTAGAGTTGAAACACAGTATTTGTGATTTGGGAGTAATAATGAACTCTAAATTATCATTTTTGGGTCACATAGAGTGCATAGTCAATAACGCTGCTAAGACACTTGGTTTTATTAAACGATTCGCTAGTGATTTCAAAGGCTCATCTACGCTCAGACTTCTATATGTCTCATTGGTTAGGCCACATCTTGATGCTAGTGAGATCTGATCTCCAATTTATGCGAAGCATATTAATCGCATTGAACTTATACAGCATAAGTTTCTGAGATGGTTTTCATTTAAGATGGGATCTCCAATGGGCCTTTGAGATCATGATTATACCGATCTTATAAAATCTTTAAGATTGAATACTTTGGAAGATCGTAGACACATATCCGATGCTATCTTTCTGCACAACGTGATCAATGGTAACTACAATTGTTCTAACTTACTTGCACAAGTAAATTTTAATGCTTGCCCAAGAGCAACGCAATCCTTTCAACTTTTTCGACCAAAATACTACAGAACTAATCTAGCTCATGCTGACACAATTACTAGAATTTGTAACTCAACCTGTAAAACTTTACACACGTGCGACTTTTTTTCCACAAAACACGCATTTAGAGAGTCGGTTCAATCTCTATATTCATAACATTTATTACTCTTTTTGTAATATATTTCTCAGCTTTTATATTTATTATTGATATATTTTAATTGTTACTACTATTTTTACTAATTTTGTATCTTACTATTTTTATTATAAATATGTAATAATGGGTTAATCCCGTTTATAATGATAAATAAATAAATAAATAAATGAGCGAGTGAGTGAGTGAGCGAGTGAGTGAGTGAGCGAGTGAGTGAGTGAGTGAGTGAGTGAGCGAGCAAGTGAGTGAGTGAGTGAGTGAGTGAGTGAGTGAGTGAGTGAGTGAGTGAATGAATGAATAAATATCAATTTGATCTTGAATGATTTGCTAAGATCAGGGCAAGGTTATCTTTAATTTTTTAAACCCCTTGTTTGACTTGGAGTCCGCTTGTCGGAGGTAAAGAGAAAAGGATCTGTGCGCTCTCAAGAGCTTCTTGGTGTGGTGCACAATAATCTTTTATTGTTAAAAGGCACTAAGTACAGCCGAATACAATGCACGCAGTAAAACGCGGCGCGTAACGTATATGAATCGGTCGGAAAAACTTTGGTAACAGAGATCGCAAAATGCGTGTACTTCGGTCAATAGTCGCGATAAGAGAGAGAGAGAGCGGGGTGATTTACCGCGCAAGAGAAGGCGCGCATCAATCCGGCGCACAATCGAAGGCACCCTTCGCCTCTCGGTCCCTCGCCTAGCTACTTGATCCGCCAGGAGCGGGGCCGAGAGGATGGGCTCTCCTCAAGAGGCGCAAATATCAGGCGTATACGCCAACACCCTTATTTTTTATTACATACTGCTGTAATCTATCTCAAAAGCTTTCCAAAACTCTATAATAAAGTGTTTTTTTATGAAGTACTTTTTAAGTTATAAAGATCTGGGTTTACAATTTTTTGTAAAATTTTACATTTTATGTCAAAAAATTGTAAATTTTATACTTTTATAACTTAAAAAGTACTTCATAAAAAAATACTTTATTATAAAGTTTTGGAAAGCTCTCGAGATATGCCTCAACAGTAATTAAAAACAGATATTGAAAAATCTTGTAAAATATTCAGTAATTTTCAGTAATTATATACCTTGATACCTTTATGCACAGAATAATGAGACCAATCAATTGTAAAGAAAACACAGTTGCTTTCAAAAAAGATGTATGTAATTTGCAACATATTGTTTTAAAGCAACTGTTTCTTTCACCAATTGATTGGTCTTGTTCCCGCAGGATAAGGATTGTCGAAAAATATACGTGATTTTTAACACAAAATCATTTAATACACGAGTATCGGTCTTTATTGGAATAATACAAGAATCAACAAAAGGGAAACTTAGAATTTATGCGATTCGACTCGAACAAAGAAAGATAAAGAAAAAAGAACGGTTACTCTCCTTAGCTATATATCAACAAAAAAACTCTGTTTTTCTCTACAGCGCCACTCTCGTTTTTGGATTCTTCCGGCAACACTTTCAAATTTCGGCGGGTCTTAACATTCCTCTCACTTTGAGTTGCGATTCTTTTTGAGCAAATCAACCTCTCGTGTTACAAATCAAGGTTTGGTTGTTTAATGATACGGCCTCTTGTAGATTTTATTTCAGGCTCTGTTGAAACGTCAGGTTTAGACTCTTCGGCTTGTGCGGATTTCAACTCAAAACCTGTTGAAACGTCGGGTTGAGACTCTTCGGCGTGTACGGATTTCAACTCAGACTCTGTTGAAACGTCGGGTTTAGTATTACTAGGAATTGATCTAAGAAATTTTTTTTAATTGGAACACTATTTCCAATGATATCAACCTCTGGATACAGTACTGGCTTTAGGGTAGGGCGCAGTGGGGCGACTGCCTGGGGCGCCGGATCTGTAGGGGCGCTGCTGCCCGGGTGCCCCATAGAGTCCCTCTAATAAGAGTCGCGACATCTTATTAGAGGGACTCTAGTGCCCCCTAGTATGCAAGAGTACCTATATCTCCTCACTGTGTTATACCCTGACATGCTCTCTATACCTTTGTATATCTTTTGATTCTTTTGTTGGAAAACTTACTGTTGGTTCTGATTCCGATATAGATGGTTATTTATTGTGTGATGAACTCATAAGTCTTAAAAATTTTTTTCTAGATGACGATGATAAAACTCCTATTTACGTTTTAAATTTTATTAAACAGCGCTATATCCAAATGTATGGATCGCGTTGCGCATTTTGGTAACTATACCTGTAACGGTAGCTAGTGGAGAACGCAGTTTTTCGAATCTTAAGTTAATAAAGACTTATCTACGATCAACGATTTCACAAACAAGACTTACTAACTTAGCTACTCTTTCAATTGAAAATGAAATTGCCGCAAACTTGAATTTCACCGATTTGATTCGAGTGTTTGCCGATAAAAAGGCCCGAAAAGTGAAATTTTAATAAACTTCCGTAATCTCTCAAAAACTCTAGTTTAAGCTTTGTCCTCTAAGAAATCCAAAATAATAAAAGTATATAAAATACAAAAAAATACCAAAAATAAAAATATAAAAAAAATATAAATATATAAAAAAACGAAAAAAAAAAAAGAGCTACAAAAACTTTCTACGTCCACGTCGTTAGCTCTGGGTAAAGCTAAAGGAAAGTTTTCTGAATTTTTATATGCGTGCATTCGTTTATATCTGTTTAGGCTAGTAAAGATATCGAAAATTGAATGGACGCCACGATAATCTTGCCCAGGGCGCCAATGTTGCTAAAACCGGCACTGTCTGGATAGGTCAAATTAATACACCTTTAGTCGTTTTTAGCTTCACCAGTCTGACCTGTCCATTTTTCCCAGGGTAAATTTATTGCCACCACTGCGGCCACCCAAGGGATGACGCCCAGCACACCGGATTGTCCCGCGTGGGTGTACGAAAGGGCTGACTTCGTGGCCGCGGTGGGACGCGACCTGTCCCTGCCGACAGTCGTGTCAGCAATGGTGGGGGCGAAGGAGAGATGGGGAGCGTTCTCCTCCTTCTGCGAGAGGAAGCGGAAAGAGAGAGGCAGAGGGCCGGAAGGAATAACCCCCCCGGCTCTCGAAAAAGGAAGAGGGAGAAGAAGAGACGGAGGGCGGGGACGGGCCCCCTCTTTTCCCGCCATCGTCGAGCTTGCTCGTCGGTGGTGGCGGGAATCGGGGGGGGGGGGGGCACGCCCCCGACAGAGGAGGTAATAGTAGGAGGAGTGAGGACGTGCCCCCCCTCTTTCCCGCCGTCGGTGGGCTCGCCCACCTGTGGCGGCGGGAATCGGGGGAGGTACGCCCTCAGGAGGAGAAGAGGAGGGGGAGACAAGAGTACGGAGGATGGGGGCGGGCTCTTTCTTTCCCCGCCATCGGTGAGCTTGCTCATCTGTGGTGGCGGGAATCGGGGAGAATCCGCCACACACACACCCGCATCAAAGCATGATGCAGGATGAGGTCTCCGGGGGGGGGGGGGGCTGGGGACAACTAAGTCCTGGGCTTCCTCCCCTCCCCAAAGACCTCTCGAGAATTGGGGGCGCGGATGCGTCGCCTCGTTTAGGTGGGGTTGGCGCGGCCGCGCCCTCGAAAAGGAAGTCCCCTCGACTGTGGCCGAATCCTAACTTCCAAGGGAGCGGAGGGAGCCGCAGCCGAGGGGACCGAGAGGGGCCACGTGTCCCTGGCGGATGGGCATCGCCCGTCCGCTCGGGGCGCCTGGGCCCTTCTCAATGACGGAGACCTGACGTGCGAGGCCCTCTCACCGGGAGCCATAAGGCACCGGTGGGAGGGCAACGTTGTCTACGGAAGGGGGTTTCTCTCCTTCAGAGAGGAACCCCCCGATGAGGGCTCCCCCGGTGGAACGCCGAACCGGATCACCCTTTAGGAGATCCGGGGATTGCGACTACTGGGGGGGGGGGGCGGGGGGCGATGGCTCGTCGGAAACTCTTGAGCCATGGCCCCGCCCCCCCCCGCCAAACTTTTTGGGAGGGCGCGGCGTGGGGTTGGTGTCGCCCCGCGCCGCAACCGCGACGGAACCGCACAGTCATTGACTGTGCGGTTGGGGAGGGGTCTCGGCCGCAAGGTCGAGGCAGCTCCCCGGAGACGGCATGGGATACCAGCATCCTCGCCGTCCCCTATCCAACGCTTGAGAAGGGCACCCGCTGGGGTTTTAGTGCGGTAGGTCTTGGGCCCCCTGGTCGAACCACTCGTGGCTCGGTCAAGGGAAACAAGGAGTCCCACATAACCCACACCTCTACCCGAAGGTGTGCGGTACTATGATGGTTCTCCCTGCATCAAAAAAAAAAAAAAAAAAGGGTAAACTTATTCGATTTCAGCTAGTGGCCAATCCAAACGTTTTTGTAGATCGTTACCTATAAGAACGATGTCACTTATATTGATAGTATGTGTGGTGCTTTTGTGTTTACTTCGTCTCATTAATTGTCCTAAATATTGTATATGAAAACGTTTCCTTAATTCTTCTTTTAATTTTTGTCAGTAACATAATCTCTTTGCAAAGTGTGATTTTCCTATCTGATGCAAGTCTGGAACTTTATTTTCTCGGATATTGCTGATGAACATCGCTGGGGAGATCGTTATAATCTCTTCTTCTTCTTCTTCTATATAAGTGTCTGGAATTTATTGTGGCTTCGCAATCGCAGAGGACAGTACTCATTTCTTCATAATTTAACGAAGTTTTCTTTAATGTCCGTTTTAATAAGTCTTTAAGAAGGCGGACTAGTCGTTCCCACCATCCTCCCACCATAAGGCGGAAGATGGGTTAAAACGCCAATCTATTTTATTAATTGAACAGTATCAAGCGATCTTATTCCAGTTGATCTTTCATAGTAGGTTTGAAGTTCCTACAAAGTTTGTACCATTATTGGTGTAAATCATTGCAGGTCTTTCTCAACGTGCAATGAATCTTCTGAGAGCTTGTAAAAATTTTTTTGTTGTCAACAAAGTGACTACTTCTAGATGGACTGCACGGTATACTGCGCATATAAATAAACAAACGTAGGCTTTTTGTCCTCTTCTCAATAAAAGAGGTCCTGCGTAGTCTATACCTGTTACCTTAAGAGCAGTAGCGTCTCAAACTCTATTTTCTGGTAAAAGTCCAGGCGGTGCTATTAGTTCTTCGCAGCATATCTTCGGCAGATGGCGCACTTTTGGATTACGGACCGGACAACTTTACGGCATTGTCGTATTCAAAACTTTTTTCGTAAATTGTTTATTACAATATTAATGCCAGCGTGATTGAGTTTCGAATGAGTATATTCCTTTTTGTTAACAAATGTACTGGATCCAACACTATGGGGCATCTGAAACAAAAAGTATTCTGACGGTTGAAAATTATTGTTATTGTTTTAGTGCGTATAATTTTATTATCTTTGAAGACGTTTAAATCTGGTAATTTTAGATCATTTTCTTTCTTAAATGATTCCTGTTGAGCTAATTTAAATAGCAGTGATTTTGCAGATATAATTTCTTTTGCTTTTAATTCTCGTCCTGTGTTAATATAATCCTTTCTACAATTGTTTGTGAACCTCATCATTCAAGCAACCATGCGTAGAACTTTAGGGTATTCTGAAAATTTATTTAAGTACCAAGGAATCCTTCTTCAGAAACTTTTATTGTGTTACTCATTGTAGTATTTTCTTCCAAGACTGCGACGGACTGTTTCTTTTTCGGTCGACTAGGGGTCTTGCGTACTTCTTGGTTAATCCCCTCCTTGTCGACTTTTTGTTCTTTGGTGGGCCATTTTTCTGAAGGTAACTTTAACCAGTATGGACCCTTCCACCATTTCAACTCGAGAAATGTTTTGACGTCACAACCTCTAGAAGGTAAGTCCGCAGGATTCAATTTTCCTGGAACATATCTCCATGACTCTACTTTTGACAGATTTCTTATTTCCTGTATGCGGTTTCATACGAATACTGCCCATTGATTGGTTCGTCGAATCCAAGCCAAAACTGTGGTTGATTCGCTCCAGTAATATCTTTGGACCTTTTTGTATCTCATGGCTTTACTGAAAGAATGCATTAATCTGGCTCCTATGGATTCTGCGAGTAATTCTAGCGTAGGTATAGTTTTCTTTCTTTTAGGGGCTACCCTTGATTTTGCTTCAACGAAATGTATTCTAACTCCATTGTTGATTTTCATTCGACGAAAAGAACTGCAGCGTATGCTTCTTTACTTGCATCTACAAAAACGTAAAAAGACATTGAATCAATATTTTCTTTGTCTCCAAAAATCCACTTTGAGAATGTCAAAACATAAAATAAATTTAATTGTTGTATCCACGCGAGAAACTCCTTTTTGTACTGGAATCGATTTCAGCGTCCCAATATATATTTTCGCTTGAAAGTCTCTGTAACATTAGCTTTGGTTTCAACAAGACAGGACATATCAGACCGAGTGGCTCAAACACTTTCTAAATTAAAAAGAGCATAACTCTCTGAGAGAGCATATTTTCTCTGGAA
Organism: Nylanderia fulva; assembly: GCF_048542155.1. Lineage (NCBI taxonomy): Eukaryota > Metazoa > Arthropoda > Insecta > Hymenoptera > Formicidae > Nylanderia > Nylanderia fulva. The sequence continues at coordinate 118,151 of NW_028190173.1, read as the reverse complement.
CTGTCTAAGTAGAGAAATTTGATAATGATAGAGTATCTTTTTCTGGGTTCCAGATAAGTTCAAAGACTGTCGTTTGATCTTCGAAATTCTTTTTGCCGGTATAGTTCCATCCTCTCAAGTCAAATCCTGCCTTGCTTAAAAGAGAGCTAGCTTCTCTTCAAAAAACTTCAAGGTCCGTGGATGAGTCAAGACTCATGACACAATCATCGGCATAAAAGGATTTCTTTAGTTTCTCATATACTAATTTATTACGCCGTGTATTCGGAGAACTTAACGCTTTCTTCAGATTGTAGCTCTCAAAAGAAAAGGGCTACTTGTTACTCCAAATACAACCGGACGATGACGGTAGGTTTCTAATTCGCTCTCGGGATTCCACCATAAGAATCTCAATACATTTTTATCCAATGGGGAGACACTAATCTGTAGAAAAACTTTTGCAATATCGGCTGTCACTCCTATTTTCTTTTTTTCAAAACCGCTGTAGCATTGTAGGTATGAGCTCAATCAAGTTGGGACCGCTCTCTAAACACTGATTCAATGATGGTGAATTTTTAGTTTTGGCGGAAGCATCAAAAACAGGACGGATTATAGTCGTGCTTCCTTCTTTAACAACCGGTCTATGTGGTAGATAATAGTTTCTTTTATTGAAAACCAAGATAAGTAGTTTGATCATCAGTAAATTTTGAAAACAAGGTTGATAAAAATTAAATCGACCAACTGGCTAAGGTGTTAAATTTAATTTATTATCAACGTTTTGACTGCTATATCGGGTCCTTCAGGCTATTAAATGATGATAAAAGTCTTAAATTCGATCATGCCAACCAGTGAATTTATGTTTGCAACCTTGAGGAGACTTATCATTGCGACTTTATTACTTTCGAAGAGAATCTCATTTGTCGAGATATTCCAAAAATAAGTAAAAAAACCGTGGCAGAAAATATTTGAAAATAATAATATATGATTAAATGACATAGAAGAAGGCAAAGAATTTAATTCTTATCAACCTTGGTTTCTTTCATTGACTTCTTGTGGAGGTACTTTCTCAATAATCTCTTCTTTATACCTATTATTGATAATAGCATTATAGACGTCAAATAAATTTTCTTTTCTTAAATTTTTAGTGACGTTTTTCAACCGTCTTTCTGCTATATCTCTATTGTCTTGTAATGGTGGATGATTGTCCTTCCAGGGTAAGAAGACTTCATAGCGGCCATCTTTACTACTTTAGACGTGTCCTGAAAGAATGTCTTGAATGTCTTTCTTCTTGACGTATTTCTTTTAAAACATTCTCGATAGGATCGGTAATCCTCAGAACATCGAGTTTCCACAAATCAGCAACCTTCACTTCTTGAGTGTACATAGAAACGACCATTAACGCTGCGTTTCTCTCACTGTGGTCGATTAAATCTTTGTCTAGAAAAGTCCAACCCAACTTAGTTTTTATGGCCGTTGTTCCGATCTATCTGAAGAACCTTTTCAGTAAATATTCGGCCAGCGATATCGACTCCTATTAATAATACAATGGGTTCTTTGCCTTTTTTATGTCATTTACTCATATATTATTATCTTGAAGTATTTTCTGCCATGGTTATTTACTTATTTTTGGAATATCTCGACAAATGAGATTCTCTTCAAAAGTAACAAAGTCGCAATGATAAGTCTCCTCAAGGTTGCAAACATAAATTCGATAAGCTTTATGATTCTGCGGTTTAGTTTTGCCTCCTCCAAACAGTAAATATATCATTGTTTGCTTGTCTAAAGCTTCATATCCCAAATCCTCTGCTATCTTACCTAAAATATACGATCTGTGAGAACCGGTGTTTATTACAGCGCATACATTTAGAGTTCCTTTCGGTCCACGCAATTTGACCTGTGATGTGAGCAAAAATATTTCAACGTTCAAAGAAACATTAGTGAGACTACTACTTTCCTCATGAAAACTTTATTCGTTTGACTCTTTTTTGATAACTGATTTTTGTTTGTTATTACATGATAAATTTCGACACACATATACAATGCCCTTTTCCATACCAGTGACATTTTTCCTGGCTATGACATTTTTTTAACTATATCCTACTTTCAGACATTTAAAACAGCTGCGTTTGTCTTTAACAATTTTGGTACGTTCTTCCATAGAGAAACTTTGTGCCTTTTCGCAATTCGAATTCTCATGTTTTTTCGTCACAGAACAGACACTTTTGTGACTTCGCCTGTTTCATGGAGAGTAGATATGCCGCTGTTGCCACCTCCTACTCTGGGTTCACGTCACTTTTTATCCTTTTCTTATTTTTGTCCTTCTGAGCGCCTGTGTCAAAACATGTTCTAGCCATTAGAACGCTCTTCTCTTGCGACCTTTCTTTCTAGAAAAACCATTAGATTAGTGAGACGATCTTTAGCAGTGAGATCCTCATTGGGTGCATCTGTTTGCGGTTTTATTTGTGTCATGGTCTGTTGCCACATACGTAAAATTTCCTCCGGTAACGAAGATTCTACTAAAGGAAATAACATAGCCGCGCACATATCTGTCATAATGCCCAAAGTCTCTAATGCTCGGAGATGCGTTTCTAATTTATCATAAATAGACATAAGTGTTATGTTTTGATTCTTATTCAAATCTAACTTTAAAAGTTTGCGTACATAGAATTCGATTAATAAATTTTTCTTACCGAATCGTGCTTCTAGACTCTGAACGGTTTTTTCATAATTATCCGCTGTTGGTGGAAAACTATTGACTACTTCAAACGCGCGTGAGTCCTGAACCGTGGACTGTATCAGATAATGAAATTTACCTTCTCTAGACAAAGTTGTATCGTCATGAATTTTCTTAAACGTAACTCCAAAAGGGAAGCCAATTTTTTACATTATCTCCAAACCTTCTTAATTCAATTTTAGGTAATTTCAAAGCACGTATAGTTTTCTGTGTCGTTCTATCTATTGACTGTGATTGTTGAGTTGTTCTTGTCTCAACTCAACTTTTGCTAAATGATACTTAGTCGAGTATTCATCCGCATGTTTCATTTCTTTAATATTTCCTCTGTTGCTCCGGATTCAATTATTAAATTCCTCAACTTTTAAAACTCCTCTAAAAAATTTTGATTTTTTTTCTTAAATATGCTTTGAGTTAGAGAGTTGCCGTTTGCGGTACAATACAGCACAAATAAAGCACAATGCAGCACAATCAAGAAAAATTCAAAATTCGAAAAGTGCGGGGCTAACTTTACACACATTCTAGTTCATTTATTTTGTCTCGTATTAGAACGAAACTGATTTGTAATGAGATTATGTCTGACAATCCTTTCTTTTTCCGCCTTAAAGTAATTGAACGCTCGTGTAAACGCGGCTCGCCTTACTTTTATTAATAGTTTCAACTTATCCATCATATTTGTATCTTCTCTACAATTCCTTTTTCACTATGTGGTCAGCAACTAAGATTTTCTACAGTCCTGTCACGGTCGCGAGTATGTTGCCGCTGGGATAAGGATTGTCGAGAAATATACGTGATATTTAATACAAAATTATTTAATACACAAGTATCGGTCTTTATTGGAATAATACAAGAATCGTAAAAACAAAAGGAAAAGTTAGAATTTATACAACTCGACTCAAATAAAGAAAGACAAAGAAAAAAGAACAGTTAAGCGGGGAGCACACACTTTTGCATAAGCGCATAAGTGTAAGCATAAGAATCTTGATTGGTCTATAAATGTATGCATAAAAAATTTAACCAATCGAATTTCTTATGCATATGCTTATGCGCTTATGCAAAAGTGTGTGCTCCCCGCTTAACTCTCTTAAGCTATATATCAATAAAAAAAACTTTTTTCTCTACAGCGCCACTCTCCTTTTTGGCTCCTTTCGACAATTTTTTCAAATTTCGACGGGTCTTAACAGGTCTCATTATTTCGTGCATAAAAGTATTAAGATATAATTAATGAAAAAATTGAATATTTTACAAGATATTTTACATTTTATATAAAAAATGGTTAACTTCAAACCTTTATAACTCAAAAAGTACTTAATAAAAAATGTTTTATTATAGTGATTTCGAAAGAGCTCTCGAAATAAACTACAACAGTATGTAATAAAAAATGGAGTTTTCATTTAAAAAAATCAAGGTGACTTTACATGACCTTGACGATGCCATACAAAGTCAAACTATAATATAATCATTAAATAAATTATTTTAATCCATCCAATTTAATATACTTTAACTTTTATTATCGTCGATCGTTTCCGAAATATTCGGCTGGCACGGATAGTCTGAACTATATTTTATATATAATACAATAGATTACATTTATAATTATATTAATAATAGAAATTGTATAATAATATTCAATTATTATTACATAAAAATAAAAATTTATAACAAAATTTTATTTTAATGATGACTTACCGGAAGGTACAATCTTATAATATACGTTTTGAATAGGGATGCTCCTGAGGCATAACGTTACCGCGCGACCGGCAATTTGGTGGTCAAGTTTCAAACGGTAGTGGGGGTATATATTATATATAGGCGTCGTTTTCAAAATTCGGTCGAAAAGAGCAATTAATTCTGAGCATTGTCGTAAAGTATGTATAGAGTTCAATGAGTATCTGAATATTTGCAGCTATGCCAACAATATTGCATAATACTCAAAATGACGAGATGATTGTATGTGTCCAATGTATATGCGTGCGTGCGTGCGTGCGTGCGTGTGATAGGTAAGATACATTTAAAGTCAATCTCGATACAGAATACAGATACATGTGAAAAAATGTAGTTACAAATACAAATACACAAATTAAAATATATAAATATAGGTACAGATACTCAGATACTTTAAAAATATCTTTGTCATATACATATCAGATACTTTTAAATTCTATTTTATCATAATAATGATAAATGTACACAAAATATACTAAATAAATCTTTTGTTTATTTATATTTTTTTATCAGAAAAACTAATATGCTAATATATTGATTAAATATATCTTTTTGTTTGTTTAACAAATAAGAGAGAATGTTGATAGCACTGTCAGCTGTTTCTACGTAATCTTGATCTTTTAAAAATTTAAAGAATTGGTCAATTAAAAAAAATATGACTATGTATTTAAAAATGTGTCTGATTGTGAGAAAAGCAATTCAGATACTATATATGTATATAAATGTTTTGTATCTAAATATTTCAATTTAGATACTTCAATTCAAATATATCTCAAATGCAGACTCAAATACACAAAATATATCTAGATACATGTATCACAGTTTGTTAGTTAATATAGGAGAAACAAAGCTGAATGAGTAAATTGCAAATAGGTCAAAATCGGACTATATTACAATGCGCTCACATATGTGTACTAAAATGGAGCATATGCTACGTTGCAGTATATTCATATAAGATTGAAACTATACTATAATGTATCTATATTTATTTTTAGAATTTTAAGAAATAAAATTTTAAACATGCGATACCCGAACAATTAAAGATAAAAGTTACAAATAGTGAAAAATGTGGAAAAAAAACACGAAAAGGGAAATTACAATATATTACAAATGCAAAAAATTTTACACAGAATAAAAATGTATAATGCCTTACCAGTTAAAATAAAAGATAAAAGATAAAAAGATTATGCATAATCTTACGGATGCTTTTGACCTTAATATATGTTGTCAAGATCATATTATAGTTGTTGGTCAATTTATTTAAAAGTTAACAAAAAAAGTATGTAAATATGCATAATTAATAAAAAAATAGACATTTTTAAAAAATGTGCCATTCTAAAGAGTATAAAATATCATAAAACTTTTGTATAAAACATTTTTTTGTTTTTTATATTTTTGCAGATATTCGCTAAAAGTGAAAAAAATTAGTTATTTTCGAGGAGTTGTTTCTATTCTTAACGTTGAGATGAGCATCTAAAAAAATATGGTCCAATCTTTTTTTGATGCTGTACAACATATCCAAAGCGCACTAAAGTCGATGAGGGACACTTCCGACAGTTCTTTTGTGTCCTTTTGATTAACAAATTTTCTTTTAATTTTCAATTTAAAAACAATGTTTCTCTAAACATTGAAAAAGATTATCATTTTTTAAAAACTTTTAATTTTTATTATTATTTTGTTTTACTGTTATCATTATTTTTATACACTTTAATAACTACAATATTTTTAAATATTTTGAAATTAAAATATAAATAAAATTCTATTAAAATAAATTATAATCTTAATTCTGAAATTAAAGTGAAAAATTAATAGTTGTAATCTCTATAATAAGTCTACAAAGTTTAATTTGCAAAAAATCGTTTTTCTTTTTACTCATAATTTGGAAATTATTAATGTTTCAACATTTTTTCTAAAGAAGAAATTATCTTCAAATTAAACAAAGAGTTTATCGTATAAAGAACATCTAGTAATTTTGGAATACTCTGCATATTTGTATTATATTATATTTTATATCAAAATATATATATTTTTATATGCAATATAACTCGAAAAGAAAACGACTTATGTCTAACATACATAGTTCTGTTAGTGTCCCAGACCACCCGTACATTTTTTTCCTTTAAAAAATTAAACATTTTAGAGAAAAACATTTTAAACAAAAATTGTATGATTTTGAGAGGAACATAAGATAGTGCCATTGATTTAACCTTGAAAAGTTATTTGAAGGTTACGTAAAGGTCAACTTCAATTTCTTAAATGTAACTACCTATTTTTCATTACATTGAGACGGGCTTTTTGACTTAATAAATAATAATAACTTGGTATATAATAAATTTAAGCAATAGCCCTCACCTGACGCGACCGGGTCCGTGGCCGTCAGGGCTCTTTATTAATATTTAAATATATCACAATGGGCGCCAACTAATCTTTATAAAATTAGTAAATTTCTTTTATATTTAAATTAATAGAACAAAAGAATTTCCGCAGAAAACTTAGTAGGTTCTCAGGGATGGGACTTGGGAGGACCCAAAATTGTAAATTAAGAAAATTAAGGTCGGAAATTACATGGGAATGGAAACTTGCTCCGGGCAGAGCCGTATAAATAATTGCTACTCACACGCATAGCCGTAAGCCAGATTTATAGAATAGACTCTCTCTTCGTGTATACATTTGTCTTCTACAATTCAAGACAACAATCCTTTAACGTTTAATAACCAACGGCGGTCCGACTTCTCGGGGGAACAACTCATGCAGCCTTTTACAATGTGTATTCCGACGGAAGGCCTATCGCAGAGTGCCCGCTCCGATCTTGGCAGTAGATTGTCCCACCTGGCCTGGCTGTTGTCGGTTTGAATCGGTTCGGGAAGTGGGGCCTTCGTTCCTTTTCGTCAAGTATTCTCGAGTAATATGATGGATAGTTCAAACGTAACGTGGATGTGACCAAATTAATAAAAATAAGATTTTTACAATAATATGTAAGTGTGAGAACTCCCAACGAGTCGGATCGTATTGACGTTGAGAGAGATTTTACTGTTACAATCCTCCCCCCTCACACCTCAACGTCAGAGCGAACAAGAATATGCTAAGGTTTATTGAGAGAGAAGAATCAACCTCACGATCTCGCCCGAAACGTTTACTCGTGGTAATGCAATTCTAGAACTCACATCAGGTTATCCAAAGCTACATTCCAAGGCTGGGTCAACGTTGGGTGTTTTGACTAACAAAGGTTATAAACATGATGAGAACAGTAAGTCCAAATAAAAGGAGAAATATTAAGGACTCCAAGAGTAAGGGAGAGGAGAAAAAAAATTAATCCTTATCTATTTTATGGTGTTTTAGTTGACTCCCTCGAAATTCGTAAGCTGCGTCGCGGTATTTTGAGGTCCGTGATGTAATATTTTCCTATGATTCTACCTTCGTTATTTCCCAACTCGACTGTCATTGGGCCTAGAATACGTTTTATTATTGCTGGGACAACGTAACGATGAGCTAGTTTGGCATTATATCCTTCGGCTTTATTACTTAACTTTTTATTAGGATAATATACTTCTTGTCCCACTTCCAAGGATACTTGTTTGGTTTTATTGGAGTTAAGCTTAGCAAGTCGCTTGTCGGAATAATTCTTTAATTTCATTTCGATATTATGTCTTAGCTCGTCGATTTTATTCATTTATTTAACCCAGTTATTTACTGTATAATCTACAAGGGGTTGTATTAAATTTTCAGTTTTATTTATATGCCTAATCATTGCTTTGCGACCGTGGTTTAGAAAGAACGGAGAAATTCGACTTCCTGCATGAGGAACTGTATTGTACGCTAATTGAAATTTTGATAAATATTTGTCCCATTCATTTTGAGTGTCTCCGAGAAACGCAGCAATCATGGGTTTTATTGTCCTGTTCACGCGTTCAACGGGGTTGGCCTGTGGATGACTCAACGGTGTGGTAAGATGTTTTACGCCTCTTGCTGTTAACAATTCTTTGACGTCTTTATTAAGATATTCTGAGCCGTTGTTAGTGATTATCGAACCAGGTGTACCCCATCTATCGAGAACAGAGTCCAATATTTTTGCAACTGTTTCACCCTTTTTATTACGAGTTGCAAAAAGTTCTATATATTTTGTGTAGAGGTCTTGCATAACTATAACGTGTAAATTTCCTTTTTTTGTACGGACATGTCGGCCGTGTCTACTGCCAACTGAGCACAAGGGCATTGTAACGGTCGAGTAACTAAAGGGCCTTTCAATGGATTTTGATTGTCTTTGACCTTAAGACATATTTCGCAGTCTTCAAGATATAATTTGACGTCTTGTGACATGCCTGGCCAATAATAATTTTGTCGAATACGATCTAACGTTTTGTCACGTCCTAAATGTCCCGCTCTAGGCTGCTCATGATTTTCTCGAATTACTGTCAAAATTTCACTGGATTTTATAACTTTTTTCCATGGATTTTCGTCATCAATAATTGCCTTAGCGTAATCAGGGCGATAGTACATGAGTTCGTCATTGTCTATTTTCCATTCAGGGAACCGATCTGGTTGTTTACTGACAAGATTACGTTTTGTTTCGTACCAATCTTGATCGCATATTGAGCTCAGTTGAAGTCTATTCTGGATTGTCTCTTCAACAATCTTTTCCCAGCCGATTGAGTCCACGTCCATATCAAACATGCGTGAAAGCGTGTCCGGTGCTTCGTTAGTCGTACCGCGTTTATGTTCTACTGTCATATTATGTTGAAGCAAATAGATCGCCCAACGAGCAAGTCGTCCCAACGGGTTTTTCAATCCATGCAGCCATTGTAAAGCCTGGTGGTCTGTAATGACTTTAAATGGCATGCCCTCCAAATAACAGCGGAGTTTTTCGACCGCCCACACGACAGCCAAGCACTCCTTTTCCGTGGTCGTGTAATGGAATTCTGCGCCTCTCAATGGTCGACTCAGCACTTCAATAAGTAGTTCTTTATTGGAATCAGGATCTTTCTGTACTAATATCGCGCCCAAGCCAAAATCACTTGCATTGGTGTATAAAATGAATGGTTGACCCGATATAGGAATATATAATCGGGGAGCGTCAGATAGCGCTCGATTTACTTCCTCGAAAGCATTCTGTTCGACCTCAGTCCAACGCCAAGGAACTTTAGGACTTGTCAACCCATTCAAAGGTTCTTGTATTCGTGCGATATTTTTCAAGTGTCTGTGATACCAGTTAACTAAACCGTTAAATTGCCGCAATTGCGTACGATCCTTTGATACTGGGTAATCAAGAATTGGCTGTATTTTTTCAGAATTAGGTCGCATCCCGAATTCGTCGACAATATAGCCTAAAAATTTGACCTCTTTACAGGCAAAACTACTTTTTTCGCGATTAATAATTAATTTAGCTTCTCTTAGTACTTCAAATATAATTGAGAGTATGGAGAGATGTTCGTCGAGATCTTGGCTTACCACGATCCAGTCATCGAGGTAAACGAATACTCGTTTGCCCCATTGATTCGGTAGTTTACGTTCCATTATAATTTCTTTTACACGTCTCTTTAAAGTGTCCATCAGGCGTTGAAATGTCAATGGTGTTCCTGTTAAGCCATAAGGCATTCTAAGCCATTCCAAAAGACTTTTACCTTCCACAACGAATGCTGTGTATTTCCGGCTTTCTTCATCCATAGGAATCTGATGGAATGCTTCACTCATGTCCAAGGTTAAGATTATCTCAGCGTGGTGTAATTGAAATAGGATGGAACCCATCTGTGGGAGCGGGTAAGCTGGTTTCTTCGTTTTTTGATTAAGTACCCGATAATCGATACAAAACCTTAACCCGCCATTAGCCTTTGGCTCTACTACCGGTGAACTAGCCCAATTACTATTACTCCAAGTTACATATCCTTTATTTAGCAAACGGTCGACTTCCTCGTTAATGAAATTACGGATTGCTTCGCTTTGCCTGTAAGGTTTTTGCCTATGAGGTATAGGATCGTGCAGTTCAATTACATGTTTCGTTAAATTTGTCACGCCCGAAGATTCTCTATCAAATTTAGCGAATTCATTATCCAAAAAAAATTTTAATTTCTGTGTTTGGTCGACTGATAGAGTTTTCAATTCTGTTGGAAAGACAAAACGATGTGACAATGGATAAGAATATTTGCTACCTGAGAGTGTCCATGTTCTTTCATTTGGATCTAACTCAACTCTAAATGATAACCAGAAGTCCATTCCCAAAATTAGATCGCCCGATAGTCCCGGAAGTATACTGATCCACTGTGGTCCATAAACGTCCCCTATTACGAAACATGTTCCTCCTTCAGTCTTAATGAGTGAATTATTGCCCAAGCAGACACCCACCGTTAACGTTGAATCTGGGGCGATATTATTAACCTGAAAAGTTTTGACGCGCTCATATGCTTCTTTACTTAGATAAGATCTTTCACTACCGCTGTCTATGATTCCTTTAACTGTTTCTCCAAATATAGAAATTTCTATTGAGATTTTCACAACTTTCACAGGCTCTTTTGTTCCGTTATCTCCACGAAAAATTCTTCGCTGTTTAAGTAAATGGAATCGATTAGATGGAAGGTTTGAGGGGACCCATTCTTTAAGTCCAGCCTCAGAAACTTCTTCGGGATTTTGTACAATGTTATTATTTAGAATTTTATGTGAAAATACCGACAACTTTGCTTCTTCGGGGTGTTCATTCAAAAGAATTGGCTTTATTATTTTAGTCTCGTCATCCGTTAGCTCTATTTCGTCCTCTGTTTCGCTGTCAACGTCCAAAAAGAACGTCGTATTAGATTTGCTTGTCAGTGGGTTATCCTTGACGCAGAACAATGGGTTGGCTTCCAAATCATCAGGTAGCTTTTCTAAGTTTTTTACTTGTTCTATCTTTATTCTAGTCTCTATGTTGTCTTCATTTATCAATGTATTAGTATCTTTTCTTACCTCGTCTTTGCCCTTTGGTGCAGTAGCCGGAGGTGCGTTTACTGCGGGCTTTTTGCGTTTTCCGAAAGTGTAGGACACTGGGAATTTACATGTCCTTTCTTACGACAAATGTGGCAGACGTCCTGTCGCTCTGTAGAACAAAAGCGTGACGTGTGCCCCCATTCGCCGCAATTATAGCAGAAAATTTTACTTAAATCGCGGGATGAATTTGTTTGTGTCTTTTTAACACTATCTTGTTGCTCTAGTGGGGAATCTTCGGTCTTATTGGCTTTCCCATATCGTGCTAGATTTTGTTGCAACCTCTGCTGTACTAGTGGTTTTGAATTGACTCTCGTTTGTTGTTTATTCCCTCCGGTTCGATAAATCTTCTGTTGAAAAGTGTTTAAATCAGTTGCCCGTTCCTCTTCATCATCTTCGTATGTTGATTCCTCTTCATCTTCTGAAACTCGTCTTGTATGTAATTCAATCCAACATTATTTTTCTTATGACGTGGTCCTCTTTGACTCTCTACTGAACGACGATACAGGTAACTTCTTTCGTTAACGTAATGTAAGAATTCGTCATAATCATGCAATGGTAAATTGAGGATTTCAAAAGTTATTCGCGGGTTAAATTTAATAAGAATTTGTTTTAGTTGTTCTTTAAAAGATGGGGGGTACATCATTTGTTCGAAGATGAAACAAGCCCGACAAGTGAATTCGGCCAGACTTTCCCCCTTTTCGACTTTCAGGTCCCTGATTTCAACAAAAAGATAGCCGTCTGCCTTTTTTACACCCCACTGATAGCAAAAAGCTTTAGAAAAATCCCTCCATGATCGCCAACTTCGTTTATTAATTAAATACCATTGTCGATAAGCTCCTTCGAAGATGTTCGACAGGCACGAAATGAAAAGGTCTTTACTTATTCCGCTTGTACTTAATAAATCTTTTAAAATGAGCAAAAATTGATCTGGATCCTTTTCCGTTTTGGGAAAGTTAATTTTCCAACTACTGACGATCTGACCTATCTTCATAGCAGAATTCGTATTCCAGGGAATCGTAGGTGAAATACTATTTGCCCTATCGCGTGTATTTGAAAAACCAGTTTGTCGTATTCGATAATTCTCAAGGTCACGTCTAGATCTACAACCGTTATCACTTTCGCTAGATTCGCTAGTTTGCCAGGATAGAGTACCGCGTCTTAATGTTCCCGATTGTTCGCTTACAATTCGTGGAAAAGATTCTGCGTGACGTGAGTTTCCTGAATATGAAAGGTTTTGGTCACGTGGCGTTTCGCTCGCAATCCGAGAGTGTCTATTCTTAATCGGTATTTGAATGTGATCGTCGACTACACCGCGATTTGGCCGTGTTCTTAATTACAAAATCCGGTCATACTCGTCCCTTGTTACAAATTTTTCCTCTGCAAGGGTTTCGCCATTTCTTAATTGATAAGTTATTACTACTTTTTCCGGATATAATAGTAAATCGTATTATTGGTTTCGATAATCTTGTCCGGAATAGATCACGGTATTATACTGTTGCGGTTGAGTAATTGGCGCTAATTCGTCTAAAGTATTCGTTTGAGTACATCTGGTTCTTGAATTTATCTTATTTACCGCCCGAGTTTCCTGGAACCGGACTCTACGGAGTTCTCTTTCGATAGATCCTTCATCCTCTATTGGGACATTCGGATCCGTGTTGCTGTTGTTATTACATATCAAACTATCTGGTCTAGATTCGCCAATTGGTGACTTGCCCTGGCTTCTTCCTACCACATTAATTTTATCGGACTTGAGAGTAAGGGCTCTCGTTTGATTATTCATCCCTTTATTTGCATTACTGTTTTCTATGTCGTTATCGGAGGAACAAACAGACGACCCCCCCGATAACGTATTACCGGCCGCGTCTTCCCCCTCAGACCGTAGGTTAGACCGCGACGAAATTGTAACATTATTATTATTTTGTTCGATAAATTTATTAATTAAACTCATCATATGAGTATTACCCCTCATAATATTATCCATTCGCTCCCCGAGAGCTTCTACCGTCGCTAGTCTCATATTAACGTGTTCCATTTGATTTCGTAACGTAATTACCGCTTCTCTTTCTATAGGTGTAAATTCTCTTACTTTATTTATAGTCGGAGTATTTGTTTTCCCTCGACCTCTTCCTATAGATAGCGGTGTTCCCCCCCCCTTATTGACGTGAGGGGTAGAACCGCATCCCGTATTGTGGTACCCGCGCCAGGGTTTGAAACAATTGACGAATCTATTGTCGCTTTATTGTTCCCTGAATTATTATCAGTTTGCACCTGACTAGGGCCATATGCCGACGCATTACTTGACAAGGCTTCATTTTCTTGGGGCAAAGAGACTGTTTCGTTAAGACGGACAGACGAATCGTGAATATCTAATTTCTTACTTCTAGTATTTCTCGACATAGTTTCCTTAGATTTTTTTGGTGGAGAAATAAATAACGAAGTCATATCATAGTATGAACTTATACGAATTGCTAAGCTTCCCTCCAATAAACTTGTAGACGCCAGTAACTTTGTAATATATATATTATATATATGTAGTATAATAATATAAGGTATAGGGTATATGACAGCCTTATTCAATTGATAATTCAATAAATAAATATCGATAGTTATCACATACAATAAATACACATAATAATTTACATAATGAACCATAAATAGATAAGTAATTAAATAGACCAAATAATAAAAACAATTGAGAGTAATAATAAATACTTAAACAAAATAGACACGCTATGAGGCACAGACGGACGATTACGTACACAATTATTCAATGCAAAGAAATTAAAGATTTATTATTTCTTATTATTTTATACTATGTCGGAGATAATTTATAGGAAAGAATTCTTGAATTAATTTCATTTCAAAAATAAATGAGTATTTTTATCTGAATTAAATTTACTTCAATATAACCACGCGGGTATACCAGCACATTATTTGAATAATTGTATTTACACTGGTTCAACGGACAATAATAAGGAGAAAGATTCCGTCAATACAAAGGGCGTTTGGTGTATCATAATATACTGAGTGACTCTTGTACGGACGAATGCTCGACATAAACATCGTCATAAATACCGTTTATATCTAGTATTTGATTTTGTTAATATTAAATACTATCTTTTATTTTTTAATCCGGATAATTTTATAGAATAAAATTTTCTTTATATTTTTCAATTCGTACTCAGAAAATCTTTAATAAAAAAAATTATTTTCCCAAGGGCCTTACGTTGGGCGCCAAATGAGACGGGCTTTTTGACTTAATAAATAATAATAACTTGGTATATAATAAATTTAAGCAATAGCCCTCACCTGACGCGACCGGGTCCGTGGCCGTCAGGGCTCTTTATTAATATTTAAATATATCACAATGGGCGCCAACTAATCTTTATAAAATTAGTAAATTTCTTTTATATTTAAATTAATAGAACAAAAGAATTTCCGCAGAAAACTTAGTAGGTTCTCAGGGATGGGACTTGGGAGGACCCAAAATTGTAAATTAAGAAAATTAAGGTCGGAAATTACATGGGAATGGAAACTTGCTCCGGGCAGAGCCGTATAAATAATTGCTACTCACACGCATAGCCGTAAGCCAGATTTATAGAATAGACTCTCTCTTCGTGTATACATTTGTCTTCTACAATTCAAGACAACAATCCTTTAACGTTTAATAACCAACGGCGGTCCGACTTCTCGGGGGAACGACTCATGCAGCCTTTTACAATGTGTATTCCGACGGAAGGCCTATCGCAGAGTGCCCGCTCCAAACTTGGCAGTAGATTGTCCCACCTGGCCTGGCTGTTGTCGGTTTGAATCGGTTCGGGAAGTGGGGCCTTCGTTCCTTTTCGTCAAGTATTCTCGAGTAATATGATGGATAGTTCAAACGTAACGTGGATGTGACCAAATTAATAAAAATAAGATTTTTACAATAATATGTAAGTGTGAGAACTCCCGACGAGTCGGATCGTATTGACGTTGAGAGAGATTTTACTGTTACAACATATATGGTATTCTTGTAGGTTATCTCAACAGTTTTCTATAATAAAATATTTGTTCATGGAGTACTCTTTGAGTTATAAAGGTTCGAAGTTAACAATTTTTTGACATAAAATGTAAAATATTTAATAATCGAAAAATTTTTGATAATCATGCCTTAATACTTTTCCGCACAGTATAATAAGATCAATCAATTGGTATAATACAAACACATAATTGTTGTCAAAAGAATATGTAATATTCAACATGCAGCTGCATTCTTTTTTATAAGCAAATATCAATTGGTGTTTTTTTACACCAATTGATTGATTTCATTATTCCGTGCAAAAAAGTATTAAGGTATAATTACCGAAAACTAAATATTTTAGAAGATATTTTACATTTTGTCAAAAAATTGTTAGTTTCAAACTTTTATAATTCAAAGAGTACTACATAAAAAAATATTTTATTATATAGTTTTGGAAAGCTGCTGAGATAACTTACAAGAATACGTAATGAAAAATAGGTAGTACCATTTAAGAAATTGAAGTTGACCTTTACATGACCTTCAAATAACTTTTCAAGGTCAAATCAATGGCACCATCTTATGTTCCGCTCAAAACCATATAATTTTTGTCTAAAACGTTTTTCTCTAAAATGCTAGTTTTTGAAAAAAAAAGGGATGTACAGGTTGTCTGGGACACCATGTATAATCATCTCTCTAATATCTCTTTTATTTTATCACTATTAAGAATATATATATATATTCTTTTATTTATAATAAAAGAATATATTAATAAAAATTTTATTGATAATAAAAGAATAAAATAAACGCTGTACAATAAACACATTTTTAAGATTATAATAAAAAAAATTAATGTTATAGCGCAATTTATATATATATTAAAAATGTGTTTATTGTACAGCGTTTATTTTATTCTTTTATTATCAATAAAATAAAATTTTATTAACATTGATACAAACATAAAAAAAGATTATTTTTTCGTGCATTATTTTGTAGCTTCTTGTGTACAGCAATACAATAGTGACGTGCGCGTCCACACGCTGAATCTTGAAAGTACACATAATACACATACATGCATACGATTTACAACGAGATACGTTCTCACTGGTTCGGCGATCAGAAGTGAAGGCGCAACCGAAGCAACACGTTCCATTTAGTATACCAACGACCGTAGTGCCGGAAGGACTCGCTACCTTTACGTCTGATATCGTGTAAATACAGATGTACGGTCGCGCGTGAATTAATAAAAATTTTGCAGCTTTTACGCTTCTATTTATGTAAACGTGGTCTTGCATACGTCAACAGGTAAGAATATGTGCCATTAGAATTATATTTTGACTTTAAATCGATAATTTTGGATTTAATCTACATTTTTTTACATAATTTTATATTTTTATGTTAAATTATTGTAATTTTTTATTATTATTATTGTAATTTTTATTTTCAATAAGGAAAAGATAATAAGTATTGTTTTATCCAGATGAAGTTAGTTTTATAATTAAAAATTAAATACAACTTTAAATATTTTGATTATTTAATAATATGTTAAAAGTTTTAATTTATTTTTGCATTTTGCAAAATATTTTAAAAATATAATATATTCCTTTTAGATAATTTGATATAATGCTCTATTAGTGAAATATATATTTAATGATTAATGATATATATTTAATTAAACTTTAAAGTTGAAATTCTCTATGAAACTATTAAAAAAATTAATTTTAAGTAAAAGGTAAAAAATTTTGTAAAAAAGATATTATTCTAAACGCTATATGTATAATAAATAATGAACAATAAAATAGTATTGAAAAAGTAGTGCAAAGTTGAGCAAAAAACAAATAAAAAATTATTATATTATACATTATATCATCATTATTATAAATATTTTTTGTATTGTATAATATAATATCAAATTCAATTTCTGAACACAATCTGAACGACAATTTGTATAAAAATATTTACATTTTTTGTGTATATGTTTTTTTTATAATCTGAAGTTTCTTGATAATTACCTATATAATATATATCTATATCTTGACATCGTTTATTTTAATAACAGTTTGCACAGAATATAATTTGAAACTTTTATAATTGCAAATATTTTATATTTGCAAATTAAAATTAAAAAATTCAATTGTATATCTTTAAAAAATATGATGTAGGATTATATGTAGGATTATAAAATATGATATAATAGATTATAATTTCACAAACAAAAATTATCTTTATCAATGTAGAAATGATCTTATTTTTGTCATGTGATCCATTATTTCGCATAGATTTTTATTTGTTGAATATGAATTTGGTGTCTTTTGCGTATTGCATTACATTTTTGAAACAAATTAAGATTATAAATATAGATAAAATAACTATTGTGTCAATTTTTATTTCAATTTAGAATAAAAAAAATATAAAATCTATAGCACATGCGCGCGCGCGCGCGCGCACACGCACACACACGCAACACACACGCGCGCACGCACGCACGCACATAAAAAATGTCCCATTTTAAAAGATCCATACAAATATCTCAGAAACTTTGCGTGATATTAAAAAATGTTTCAAGTAAAAGTTATTTGATGTTGAGAAGTTCGTTTAATGATGATCTTTATTTAAATAATTTCAATGTTAACTTAATTTTTTAAATAAAATATATCGATTTCTTGCAATATTTGACATAAATGTTATCACAACAAAATCTTTACAGAAGAAAAAAACACGTTAAGTATACATATAAAAAAATTCGACAT
The DNA here is from genome assembly GCF_048542155.1 of Nylanderia fulva. NCBI lineage: Eukaryota > Metazoa > Arthropoda > Insecta > Hymenoptera > Formicidae > Nylanderia > Nylanderia fulva. The sequence continues at coordinate 100,021 of NW_028190173.1, read as the reverse complement.
TATATGCAAATATACTTTTGTAAAAATTGTTCTGAATTTGAAAACAAGATGTAAAATATACAGAACTTTAACTTAAACACTTAAATATTTCGAAAAATATGAAATATACGGAAAAATGTTTTAAACAAAAGTTAATTAGTTTGAAGGGGGACATAAGATGACGCCATTGATTTGACCTTGAATAATCATTTAAAGGTCACGTAAAATTCACTTTCAATTTCTTTATCATAAACCCCTATTTTTATTACATATTTTGTACCTTATCTCAAAAACTTTTTAAAACACTTTAAAACAAATATAATAAACGAGGATGGAGAATCTATTGCTACAAGAGCCAATACAGCAAATTTGCCAAGATGAGGAACTATCTCAAATCGAGATTTTCTAAGCTCCTTTTTCCTCCTAACAAACTTCCTAAATTTCCTAAAATTAATGTAGACGAGAAAAATATATCGGTCCGAAAAAGTCGGCTGAATCGGAAATCGAACCCGAGACCTTCCGCTTGCCGGGCGACTGCTCTTCCAGCTGAGCTATTCAGACACCTTAACAAATATAATAAAGTATATTTTTTTAAAGTATTTTTCAAGTTATAAAGTTTAAAAATAATAATTTTTTTACAAAATGTAAGATATCTTGTAAAATAATCAGTTTTTGGTAATCTTACCTTAATACTTTTATGCGCAGTATAATAAAATCAATCAATTGGTATAAAAACAAAAAAGTCTAAAAGAAATTAATTTTCAACATGCAGTTGCATACTTTTTTTTAAAAGAAACTGTGTTTTCTTTACATCAATTTATTGGTCTCACTATTCCGTGTATAAAAATATTAAAAAATGATTACCGAAAACTGAATATATTATAAGATATTTTACATTCTATGTCAAAAAATTGTTAACTTCAAACTTTATAACTCGAAAAATACATAAAGGAAATGTACTTTATTTAGTGTTTTGGAAAGCTCTTGAAATAAGCTACAAGAATATGCGATAAAAAATGGAGGTTCATAAAAAATAAATTAAAAGTGACCTTTACGTGATCTTCAAATGACTATTCAAGGTCAAATTAATGGTACTACCTTATGTTCCCCTTTAAACCAAACAACTTTTGTTGCAAACATTTTTCCGTATCCTTCATATTTTTTAAAATATTTGAGTGTCTAATAATAAGCTAGATTGGGACAACCTGTATTTATAGCAATATGAAATTCAAAAATAAATATAAAATCAATACTCGGCTAAGTATAAATAGTTTATTAATTTTGTAGATTATTATCTGATCTAATATAAAATATATCAAAGAATTAACTTTGTATTTTTAAGAATGATCATGTGCATAGTCAAAACGATTTAGAATGCATTGAAATAATTAAAATGACAAATAAAAACTTTGCGTGTCCAGGTCGAGGCATTAAAATAACATAAATTTTCCAATAAGATTGCTTGCAAATTAATCTATAAAATTGATTTGTAGAGTAAGATTTCTGTTTTTTGTTTAAAAATATTCCACATTAAACGAATATAGTTATGCTATTCTTCTTTAATATTTGAATATTTCAAACTTTATTGTCTATTAATTGATAGGTAATATATTCTTGTAATATATTCTTAAAATAAATTAAAAAATTTTAATTAATTAGTTCATATTATTTTTTACGTTTTTTGCTATATTATGTTATATTAAGACAATGTACTTTTAATTAATTTTGTTCATATTTATTTTATTTATACAAATATTTATTACATAAAGAATAATGCTGAAAAAGGACCATTTGCCTGTAAGGGAAATGTATCAAATTGGTATATTTTTGTTTTTGGACCTACTCGAAAATAAAGCTTAAGGGGATGCTGGAGTGACTTGAGAAGTCAGTTGTTTTTTTTTCTTTCTTATCGACAAAATATGAGGTTAAATAAACTATAAATCTATTTATTGGCTATACGGATTTTTTTTTACCTAAAATTAGAACGCTTCGCCATTTGTTAATATTAATACTTTAATTTGTACAGAAGAAAGATTTATCAATCTGTATAGTCTCATATTTCTTGATTACAGAATTATGAATTCTTATTCTGTCACACACACACACACACACACACACACACACACACACACACGCACGCACGCACGCACGCATATATATATATATATATATATATAATGTCTTGTTTTTAAATGAATTAAATATATATATATATATATATATATATATATATATTAGAATTATTTAAATAAAAATAAGCTAAAGGACATAGCAAAATACTGAATAGGTGCGGAATCTTTTCGAAACAGACCTGACATCACTGTAGTATCATGTCACACTATTCAGTAGAATTGCAATCACATGACGAAAGTAGCAATATGTCTATATTCAAGACATCGTATTAGTATACCGTTTAAACAAATAAAATAAAATTAACAAATACTGAACAGCAAACAGTAAATCGTTTTTTAACGCGGAAGAAATATACAAATCCATCGTCTCATAAGTAAGATGAATGAAAAGTGCATATTTTTGTCGCGCATCAACGTTAACTACTTCTCTAGAAACTATTTACTCCAGTCTTTGACGAAACATTTGTATTTCTCACATCTTCCGCAATTAAAAGACAAATTACCATTTGCTGTTCAACGTTTGTTATAATTTCATTTTGACTGTTTGGACGATATACTAGCACGATAGATATAAAGAAAAGGCATAGTTGTAAAGAAAAAGTATGCAATTTGTAATTAATAGTTACACATATTCAATCTAAATTTTTTCAAAATTTTAATATGACGCTTTTAATATACGCTTTTTTAGTAAACAAAAATGATGTACAAAATAAGATATATGTACATATACAATACTCTCCACAAGTTTGAAAACACCTACATTTTACAGTTAAACAATTGCATGCAGCGATCTGTCATAAATAAAAATGTTATTTAAATATTTAAGATTTCTTCATATAAAAAATCTGCTTATATTGCTTATACAATTATTTAACTGTAACTAGCCAAAATGTTTATCAAAATTTCACTATTTCATCTTTTTAAATTGCATAATATACTGAACTTTTATATACGTAACAGATAAAAAATAAAATGTTTATTGATTCAATCGAAGAAGTTATATAAGGCGTTTAAATCATATTACTATTAATAATATAGATCATGTTAATATTTAAATATAATTATATAAAAAAATAAAAACGTAGATATTATAATGATTGCAACGTGTCATACTTCGGACAAACAAAGAGACATCTATATACACGTGTAAAAAAACATTTCAGCAACATCAAAATGCATTCGAGTAATTTATCAGTTATCAGCAAACATAAAATTGAATTCGATTACGATTTTGACTGGACTTCGCCTGTTATTTTGCACAGTGAAAAACACGTAAAAAAAAGAGAAATCGCTGAAATGTTTTTTATTAAGAAAAATAATAACGCTATTAATTTACAAAAGGATACCGACAATCTAAGTAATATCTACGACAAAATAATAAAGGTCATTTAGTCTCTCATAACTCGTCTAAGAGTCTTGACGTGTTGTCAAACCGACACTATGTTCGTTCTTGATATCTTAAAATTATAATTTTATTTTTATTTTCACAAGTATGTTTTGCTTCTTTTTATTATTTTGTAATATTGTTAAGTGAAATGATTTTTTTTATTGTATTAATCTCTGTACTGTATTTTTTCTTTATGTATATCTAGATTACTTGATAAGGACTCAAAGAAGAGTCGAAACGTTGTGATTTAATAAATAATATTTGCCAGTACGGTCGAGAGAAGAGTCTTACCTTTTTTTATAATTATATAATTTAAATATAAATGTTACATACATTAATCTTTCTTTAATAATATATTAAAAATACTTTTACACTATATAAAATATAATTATAAAATATAAAAAATATCAAACAATAAATTTTTACTATAAACTATATGTATAAGAAGATAAAGATAATAATCAATAATTGAGTCAGATATCGCTTGTTTTTTGTTTATTTTAGAAAAACATTATGTATTATACGGATATAAATGACAGAATAATTTAACTATTTTTGTAAGTTGAGAAACAAAAATATTATTATAAAGATATATATTATGTTTTTATGTTTCAGAGTTGTGCTTCAGATGGTGCTATTTAGAGAATCGGCATGGTTGTTAACCTTCACTTCGTGAACTTTTAGTTGATTTATATTAACGTTAAACCGTCATAGTTCAAGAAATGACAGGCTGAGTGTTCAATCTTTTACAGAAAAACCGTGTACAAAGTTCAATAAGCAAAAGCTATCAAGTCAGATTTATACAACACACGCGCATAAAATACAATATCACTATGACGTATTTACATTCAATCGGGGAAGTAATTGGCTTCATAGTATTATCTATTATTGCAATAATAGAGGGTATTATTAGATCATTTATTCCCAAAAAGTACAAAATGAAAAACATAGATGGCGAAATTGCTCTCGTGACAGGAGGTGGTGGTGGATTAGGGAGGCTTCTCTCCCTCAGGCTGGCCAATTTGGGTGCCATTGTCATCGTTTGGGATATAAATAAAAGTGGTGAGATTAAAAATTAAATTAGTAAATCAAAAAAATTAAGAAATTTTTAATATCTAGTTAATATTATGCAAAATCAAATTTTTTATGCATTTGATATGTCGTGTACAATGAAAAAATTACATAAAATCAAAAGTATTTATAACACTAGTAGTAAAACAAAAAACTATAGCATAATCCGATCTTATATCCCATTCAATCAATGAAACGGCCGCGTAACATCTCAAGATCGTGCTTGATGATTTTAAATATAACATAAGACTATGTATACCGGTCTGTATACATATATTTATATAAAATTATATATTTTTTACTTGGTTCTTAATTTCAAAAAGAAATATACCTGTTAAATGTAAGAATTAAATAATTTTTTACAAATAATGTAGTTTTGTTTAACCACAGTTTACAAATTTATGTAATTTAATAGTTATAAGCTAGATTAGAAATATTTAAAAACAGTTCAATGAAAAACATTTAATTATGCAAACGTCATGATGTAAATATTATTATTTAATTCGAGAAGATTTGGTTCTAAATTATATAAAATTAAAATGTTTTTACTTATAATAATAATTATTATAAGTAAAACATATATATATATATATATATATATATCTATATATAAATATATATATATATATATATATTTATATATATTTATAGGTAATGTACATACATCTGCATGTGTGTGTTTGTGTTGTGAGTTAGTTAATCTTAGAATTTTTTATGCTTAAATTTTTAACAAAAAAGTTAATGTTATTTATTATTACATGTTTACATAGATTTATTGTTTAATAGCTTTTAATAACCTCTTGCAAAAAATCTAATGACGTCAAATCGAAAGAACATGCAAGTTACAGAGATTTCACGATTAATGTTTTGATCGAAATAATGAATATTCAAATATTGAAAAAGCACTCTATTAATTTATAATAATTTTATTGAATTTGAAAAAAGATATCCGATAGCGAGACGCAACCGCGTTTGCTGATAATATCCTACATTTAAATTATTTTGATATCTTTATTCATTGAACAAATCGTTCGCGGGTATATCTTTATTGGAATCTTTTATTTTGTAAATTGCAATAAGCAGCTATATTGTATACAGGGTGCCTCATTTTAAATTAAACTTTCAAATATCTTGAAAAATATGAAGAATACGCAAAAACCTTTCGAATAAAAGTTGTTTAATTCGAAGATATAAGATGGTGCCATTGATTTGACCTTAAAAAGTCACTTAAAGGTCACGTAAAGGTCAACTTTAATTTCTTTAATGGAACCACCTATTTTCATTGCATATTCTTGTAACTTATTTCAAGAGCTTTCCAAAACCCTATAATAAAGTGTTTTTTCATGAAGTACTTTTCAAGTTATAAAGGTATGAAATTTACAATTTTTTGGCATAAAATGTAAAATATCTTGTAACATATTCAGTTTTTGGTAATCATACCTTAATAGTTTATGCACCGAATAATGAGATCGTAGTTACCTTAGAAAGAAAACACATAGTTACCATAAAAAATATGTTGCAAATTACATACATCTTTTTCAAGGCAATTAAATATCTATATGTTTTCTCTACACTAATTGATTCCTCTCATATATATATATATATATATATATATATATATTAAATACCTATGTTTTCTTTATACTAATTATAATATATATATATATATATATATATATATATGAGAGAACTCAGTTAGTGTAAAAAAAACATATAGATATTTAATTTCTTTGAAAAATATATATATACCATATATATATATACATAGACACAGGGTGTCCCATTTTAACTTAGACACTCAAATATCTCGAAAAATATAAAGAATATGAAATATAAGATATATATATATATATATATATGTGTGTGTGTGTGTGTGTGTGTATGTGTTTTTACACTAATTGATTCTTCTCATTATTTGATTTTCATTACATAAAAGTATTGAGGGAAAATTGTCGAAAAATATTTTAATATTTTATGAGATATTTATTCGTAGTTTATGTAAAATTTATGTCACATTAAAGTCACAAAATATTTGGTTTATTCACATTTTGCAAAAGAAATTCATTTATATAAAAAATTATAGTGATTATAAAATTCTCTTTAAAAAATTAAGCATTAACTAAAACATTTTTCTCTTAAAAGCTCTGAAATATTCCAATCCCAGTCAGAAATGTATAGTTGTTGTGATCGAATTAACGTCGAAAACCAATGTTGAAATAAAGTTGAAATTTTGATCGAATTGAAATGGTAAAAAATTTTGACGAATTTTCGACTATCATTTCGACATAATTTCAACGTTGAATTAACCAATTTTTTCATATATAATTAGACAAAATTGGTTATATTTAATTATACAAAATTATATGTATCAAATTTGTTTATATATAAATATATATGATTACATATTATTATACAAAATAAAATAATGCTTCCAAGCAATTACCCATTTAAATATTGATCATGATCAAGCATTGCTTAACTTCAATGATCGTACAAGAACTTTACTTCTTAATCAAACTTTATTTAATTATTAGTTTTTAATAATTTTCTATCGTTTTTCTCGTCAATAGTTAAATAGATGAAACATTTTTTTTCAATACTGTATCTCACAATCAATTTTTAAAACATTGGAAAGAGAAAAAAGTAATATTTAGTGCAACTAATTCAACTATAAAAAACAGACCATGCAATTATATTATTAATATATGTATAATAACCACTTGGCTAACTTTATATAATTATAATTAATTTAGATAATCTCACACTATATAAAATATTCAAAAATCATAAGTCGATATTGCACAAAAATCAAAAATCTTATTCAATTATTGGACTCAAACGGGCGCTCATTGCATCAACCGCTGAAAGGTGTCGAATCAACATTGAATTGACGTTAAACTTCTGACTAAATATCGACTCAACCAGTTGTCAACCATATCGACGTTGAATCAATTTTGAATCAAGGTTACATTTCTGATTGGGATGGATTGATTAAAATGATCCTGTATCTATGTATAGATCTGTTTGTGCTGACTGCACTCTTGCACTAGTTCAGAGATTGTTTTTTTCCTTCCAATGTCGAGCAAAAAAGACAACCTCTGAACTAGTGCAAGAGTGCAGTCAGCACAAACAGACCTAAATATAATATATATTAGACATATGAAGATCTATAATATATATTACACGCACGCACGTACGCGACACGCACACACAAGTGAGATTTATTTACTTCTTGGTTTCAAATGAAAGAAACGTGTGCCCTATGCACAAATAATCAGTTTCAACGAATATACATATAGTATAATATATCTATGATGCATATAATATTAGCAAAGTAGTGTAGATACGATTTTTTGCCATGTGCATTTTTGTAAATATATTGTTTTTTTATTTTGAATTAATTTTGAAGTTTTCATAAACAAAAAGAATGTACATTAATTTTACTTCAAACTCGACAAGAAAGCTATGGAAATTTATGAAGTATGTACCTTAAAAATAAACATTTACAATAATTTGATACATACTCTTTGTTTGTTAAAATCTATTATTTCAAATATTTTGCTTCAAACTTGATAAAGGATTGCAAAAGTCAATAAAATGCTTAACAAATATTTAGGAAAACTTAATGCATACTTTATTCGTAAAAATCTGCCATTTTAAAGCCATTTCCAAATCGTAAATGATATATGTGATGTACTTACATGAAAATGCATGTAAAAAAAACCTGTGATCACATTACCTCGCCAGGCGACATACGACAGCATCATAGTATGTATGCAGCTTTCTCTAACAGCAAATGCCGATTACATGCCGGTTTGAGTTGTGCACTACCAGTCAGGAATTTTTGGATTGCACTTCGTACAGTTGTACTCTCGAAGCACTTTATTATTGTACATAATGCCTTATCTACACCTAAGGACGATCCTACTTGTGGTTTATATCAGTGAGTAGTATAGATGATCAAAAACCATACTGAAATTGGTTTTCAATCGTAAATTATTTCGGTTGATACGATTAAAAATAGGAACAAAAAATTAAAAAGTTGAAATACTCATTTTTAATTTTTTGCTCTTATTTTTTTATCAATTCTCTATTTTTTCTGAATTTGAATACTAAATTCGAAATCAGCGATCCCGGAAACGTTAAAAAAAACAGTTTCGTTCACACTTTGACTACTTTTGATCTTGTCAAACGCGAGATCAAAATGTACGCGCATTGAGTCAAGAAAACTTAGGCTATACGACTTCACGGTATTGCCGGTTTTTTTTGCTTTATAGCATTAAAGTGTAAGGTTCAAGTTTTAGTTTGCGCCCACGTAAAGTATTTTATCACGTTTTGTTTCTTTGTGACAGAGGTTCAAAAAGTGTTAGAGGTTTTTCTGACTTTTGAATCCCGTTTTTTTTTCAAAAACGTAACGTGAGGAAACATTTCAGATTCGTAATCTATGGTAAAAATCTTATTAAAATGACCTGCCGTTTTTTTTATGACAAAAGAAAGTACGACTCTCATAGCCAATTTATTTCCTAATATATATTTACATTTTTTATTAGATGTTTATATTCAAGGACAAGCATTAAGTTTTATTCAAAGACAAGAATTGAGATACGATTTAGAAAACCATTAGGTACTAGCCTCCCAGCAAACACCGATATATAATTGTTACATTGCTATAATAAAAAGGAATATAACAGGTAATATAACTTGTACGTTACATGTAACATTTATGTTAGTTGTAATTTCCCACTCATAGATGTAACATTTTAATATAACATATATTATATTGTAGTTATATTATAATTATATACCAAATAGCACATTGATGTATTGATAAGTCAGTGCTATCTTGGGATATAATGACAATATAACTACAATGTAATATATGTAATATTAAAAATGTTACATCTATGAGTGGGAAATTACAACTAACATAAATGTTACATGTAACATGCTTAAGTATATAACATTTATATACTGTGTTTGTGCTGGGCTATTTTGTATAATATATATCCTCGCAATAGAAGATAATTCAATAAAATCAAAACTACATGAGTTTGGTAAAGAAAGAATAATACACATACACTTATGTAACTATCATAAGAGTCTTTTGTTGTCGCAATAATTTTACGATACTAGAATAGATTCATTATTCCATGTTTCTCAGAATGCTCAATAAAATTTGAAATATTAAAAGTTATAAAAATCTATTAAATAATAAATTTCATATAATGTTATAATAAATTGAAATAATATTATATTTAGATATATTGTAAAATGATTCAATATTGTTACTTCGTTACTAATAATGTAGCTTAAAATAAAAAATCATTTCACGTATGTGCGTGCGCATAATGACAAAATTGTATAAATGAAGGTCACGAAATTGAAAACATCAGAAAGAACATTGATGATTAATAAAAACCAAACGGTAAAAATGTGATGGAAGGTCTCATCATAAACGCGAGGCCAATTGAGCCTCTAAAATTCATGGTCACATGGAGAAACGTGGATAGACCATTAATGTCAGTTAAAATGCTATCAAATTATAACTTGTACAATTATTAACGTACAAATATGTTTTTGAAAATATACACTGAAAATAAATATCTTAAAAGGAACCGAGGATTGAAATTTATTGAAATGCATGGTTTTTCTCATACTTAAAAAAAGAAAAAAAAATCAACAAACAATATACATAGAAGAGAATCCAGTTTCAATAATCTTGATCTTGATATATGCTGCCAAGGTTATCTCCTCGAGTAAAAAATTTTGGCTGTTGTTTTTTAATTATTTTTCAAAAATTATTGATAAATTATAGCATGTTGCGCAAGCAAAATAATGATTAAATATACATATGATTAAATAATGATTAATTATACATATAGATTTTATCTTTTTTTATCTGTCTTTATCTTTTTTTTTACTTGATTAGTTTTTTAACGATTAGTTCAAGATGATTAAATGAATAACATAATAACATAATAACAAAATAAATATTATATTTAATTTATGAAACTCGCGATTAAATATTTATATTTTTTATAAAAATTAAATTCTGATTTTCGTCTCGAATAAAAATAAATGCCCCATACGTATTTTGTTGTCATAAATGGAACATATATCTATTCAAAAGTATATCTTGAGAATATGTAAGATATAATATACTACAAAAGATATAGAAATTTCATTTTCATTTTTATATACAAATACATATATCCACAGTACATTCAATATAAGTATAAAATATTCAAATAAAATTTCATGTGCTGTGAGTGATATAAAAAAATTTATAATTGTATATTTCCATGAATTTTGCAGCTTTTGCATGTGAGCTGCAAATTATATTAATTAATATATTTATATTAATTAGAAGTATATTTTATAAATAATTTATATATTTATAACAATATTAATAAATAAGTAATAATCCCAAAAAATTATAATTTAATCCAAAATCTATTTTTTGAATTTTAATTACATATTTACTTGAAATAAACAGGACTGAACGCGGATGTTTGTGCGTAAGATAACGAAAATTAATTTTTTGCTATGCCTTAGAATTATACACGGGACACGAAATTTGCTTGTTACGTTGCTAAGATTTTATTTAGGAATAAATCTTAATTCGAGATTTAATTCTTATGTTCCTCTTTTTTAACCCCCTTAAAAGCTGTAGGCAAGAAAAATATCAATCAAAATTTAATTATTCGTTTAATTATTTAATTGAACATTTTTAATTATTTATTTGAACATTTCCATCCTTTCTTAGGATCATCTTTAGCAAATCCGGATAAAATAATTATTCTCCTTCGATTTTTCTTGATGTTTATGGCATTCATTGTTGATAAATCTTCTATTGGTATTTAATAGTTAAGAAATGAAGAAACTATTTCGAAATAATCAGGCATTAAAGTTCATGCGGACTGAGGAAATAATATTCATAAAAAATTACCTTTTTAAAAAAAAGGCGCCAAGGTGTAAAGATGTTATATAAAAAAACAGTGATATTTTTAAATTATTGTAAAAAAACTGCTCTACAAAAAATGTTAATTAAAAAATTCTACAAAATAATTATGATATTAAAAAATTGCGCCAAATAAATAATTTGTTTTATAAAAACTGTATTTGTCTTATATTATTTTAAATATTTAGAAAAGTTACTATTTAGTTAACAGCTAAATATAAATGTGTATTAATTTTGCAGAATGTTATCTGATCTGATATAAAATTTATCACAGAATCAGCTTTGTATTTTTAAGAATGTTCTCATCTGCATAGTAAAAACGATTTAAATCCGGCACTGAAAGGATTAAAATGACGAACAAAAATTTGGCACGCCTGTGTCGGAATATTAAAAATTAAATCTAACATGCAAATTTACATCATTTTGATGCCCCGACCCGGATACGCCAAGTTTTTTTGGACGTTATTTTAATCTTTTCAATGCCAGGTCTAAATCGTTTTGACTATGCAGATGATAACATCAGTCTTAAAAATACATCATTGTGATTCTGTGATACATTTTATATCAGATCAGATAATGATATGTAAAATGAATACAAATTTATATGTGGTTGAGTAGCTTTTTTTTAAATATTAAAAATAATAAAACAAATTTTTACATTAATTTTGATTTAGTTGACGCAATTTTTCGATATAATAATTATTTTGTAGAATTTTTTAACTGAGTTTTTTTGTAGAAGTTTTTTACAATAATTTATAAAAATACTGTTTTTTTATTTAACACCTTTACTTGGCAACTTTTTTACTTTTTTTAAAAAAGATAATCTTGTTTATTAATATCATTCCTTTTTATAATATATATATGTATATATATATATATATATATATATATATATATGGTATATATATATATATATATATTAAATACATTTACAAAAATGTAATTAACTTTAAACAAATTCCACATAAAATTATTATTAGTAGTAATTATTAATAATAATACCTAATATAATAACAAGAATTATTAATTATTGTTAATATTTATAATTATTAATAATTATTTTTACTAATAAAAAAATTAAAATTTGTTTATACATTTTTAATATAAAAATATTCAAATAAATCTAAATCGTAAGAAGGCGTGAAGAGCTAAACGCGGATGTTGCTATGAAAACAAATCGTGCGCAAGGCACATATTGCTCTTGGTGTATTCACCAAGCCTTTGAAAATTGAAATAATCTCTCACTTGAAATATTCAAAATATTCAAAATATAAAATTTACATACTACATCCAGTCTATTCAGAATACATATACAAAAAATAATTAATTTTAATAAAGTTTCAAATAAAATTTATCTTTTAAATCTTGTAAATAAAATTATTTACCTTTAAATAAAAAAAAACAAAAGGTAATTAAGAACAAGGAAAAGATAAAACAAGAACAATATAAAACATATATTCCCGCTTCAGCGACTTTTCGGATCTATATTTTTCTCACCTATTTTTCTCCATATGTAAGTTCGAGATTAATTTATATATGGAACTTAGTAATCTCAAACCAAGAAATACAGTTCCGAAGAATTAATTGTTCGCGCTTGGGCTCTATTGGCCGATTTAAAATCCATATATTATTATTATTAATAATATAAAACATGACTGAATAATATAAGATAAAATATCTATGAAAGGAAAAAAATATAATTAGAAATATAAAAAAATTTTATTAAAATAAATAAATACTAGATAAGCTTAATTAGGGAATATATATTCAAAATACATTTATTAAAAAAATTTACTTATAAATAAATAATTAACAAATGGTAATAATTCAATCGACCAATTCTGGCAAATAAGTAAATTTATTGAATTTTCACAACGTTTCGGCCGTGGGTTACAGCCCTTATCAAGTGCTATGTTCTTAAATCAAAGTAAATCACAACTTTTTTAAAAAGCAAAAATTTGATCTTAGAATATGACATCATATAATAACATGATAGTATAAAACAAAATAACTATCATAGTTATTTCGTTTTATACTATCATGTTATTATATGATGTCATATTCCAAGATCAAATTTTTGCTTTTTAAAAAAGTTGTGATTTACTTTGATTTAAGAACATAGCACTTGATAAGGGCCGAAACGTTGTAAAAATTCAATATATTTACTTATTTGCCAGAGTTGATCGATTGAATTATTACCATTTTTTAATTATTATCTGGTGACTTCATAGTTTTATATCATTAAATAATTAACGTTATAATTAAATAAATTACATTAATTAAACAATATTGTCTAAGCTTTATGCAAAATTGACACTGTATCTGATATTTGAAATATATATATACAAAAAGTAATTAATATTTAAAAAATTCAAATAAAATTTATGTTTACCTTATAAATAAAATAATTTACCTTTTAGCAAAAGGAACGGAAAGTAATCAGGAATAGGGAAAGGATCAGCAGCAGGATAAAACAAGTTTGAATAATATAAAATAAAATATCTATAAAGGAAAAATATTATTACAAATATAAAAGAATATTATTAAAAAATGTATAAATTCTAGATAAACTTATTATATAATTATTATACATTCGGAATAAATTACTATAAAAAAATAATTAACTTTAAATATGAATTCTTATAAATTCATATTTATCAAAAGCGCAATTACAATAATGAATTATAAGACAGTGGGACATGAGAAATGATGAGTCAGAAAAATGATGAAACAGTAAAATGGACAGAAAATGAGATGGAGAAATGATAAAATAAATATAATTTAAAAATTTAATTTTTATAATACAAATCTCTTCTGACGCACAAGTACATACATTCTCATCATTACACATATCATAGTGAAATGGGGGAGAAATAGAAAAAAACGATGAGATGGAAAGACGATGAAACAGTGAAGCAGATAAGAATAAATAAGACGGAAAAAACGATTATTAAAATATATATAATAATATCTAAAATACATCAATAATAATTAAAAAAGGTCGACCAAACTAGCAATAATTTATTATGATGTTTTATATAAATACTACGTTTCGACTGTCATTGCGGTCCTTCTCAAATATATCTACGAAAATTAACACAAAAAGCAATAATTTAATTTTTGTGGATATACTTGAGAAGGAGCGCAATGACGGTCGGAACGTCATATTTATATTAAATATCGTAATAAATTATTGCCAGTTTGGTCGACCTTTTTTAATTATTTTTTACTCTGGTGACCTTTAATTTATTATTTATTTAAAATACATATCTCTTCTGACGCACGAGTATGTTAACCCTTATTACATTCATCACACAAAACACAAGTTGTATATAACTGTAAAAAAATCTATATCTGTCAAAAGCACCGCTATACGGCAGACTCGTGAAATGGACTTTTCCGGAGACGATCAAGGAGAAAAAGACGTTTCTTAATTCAAAAATTTCTGTTTTTGCATAATATCTCTAATTATAGACGTAAGAGCAAAAATAAAAATAATTTTCGTTATATAATTAAGACTCAAGCTATCCAATAAGACCATTAAGAACTTGATTGGTTCAGTTGATATATGAGATATGATGACTTAGCACATGATGCGTCTCGCTGCTCTTGGACTTGGCGCGAGACACTTTACCGTGTTTTTTGATAAAACTTACAATTACATAGAAAATAAACGTATATAGATAAGAAAAAAGAGATTTACCAAGCAAACAGATGAGACAATGTACAAAGATCAAAAAATACGCATGCCATAACGTCATGAATGGCATAATGACACAACGATATAATAACAAAATGTTTTATATGAATAGACAAGAACGTCATCAGCATATGTATACATATAGTGGAAAGAAAAAGAAGTGCGTTTTTAAATTTGCGCTAAAATCTCTACAATTATTACATACATGTGTATAGATAGTTTATATATATTATTCTGTCGGTTGATACTACTTGTGTGTGTATCATTTAATAACATCCTAATTAAAATAGCCTCTACTCAAGACTATTTCCACTTTTAGTGTTTTTTTCCAATCAAATTTATTCGTTAATCTATGATTCCAGAGTAATCTCATAAATAATCGAGTAATCATAGAGTGCTGCAAGATGTCTTAATAATATGATTAAAATGTTCATTAATTGTTTTTTACTGATTCAGACTAATACAGCAAATAAGAATCATGCAATGAGCAGCCGCTATTTAGTAGTATCACATTGCAGCTAATTATTATCTATGTTTTATCTGTTTATACATTTTGTCATTAATCTTTGTACATCAGTGACATTATGATGTATATGTATCTTGAACTCTCTTATTGTTTCATTTATAATCATTTGATGAGATTCTTCTTTACCTATACATGTGTTTTTAAATTTTTATATCCCGCTTCCATATATTCCATATTACGGTGTGCGTCATTTCAGACTAATTTTTTATTTATTAACAGCTATTGCTGAGAGAAGTTTACCTTATCGTTATGCACGAGACGAAACGAGACGAGATTTCTGCGATCTCAATCTTGATTTCAAAAAATCTCAAATATATAATATCGATCTCGAATTTCGAGAATCTTAAATATATAATCTCGATCTCGATCTTGACGATCTCGACATCTCAACGAGATTGATGATACAATAAATAATTTGAGTATAAATAAATATAAATATAAATATAAATTTATATATATATATATATATATATATATATATATATAAAGTGTCAAACAGGCAATAAGAGCCAAATCGCGGATGACAGTGCGTTATCCCAACGAAACTAAATTTTTTTCGTTAGAATTAAAAACCTGTGCACAAGGCACCAAATTTTACTTGGTCACGGCCAAAATTTAAAATTGGAATAATCTCTACTAGAGATTTAATTCCATACATCTCCTGTTCCTCCCTAAAGAATAAATATAAATGTTAAAATTTTAGCAGAAAGATATGTATATTACTGTATACTATATGGATACTACTGTATACTATATATGTATATTTGGTTCCTATCTTAACTTTTCTTAAAAGACTTAAAGATATAGCGCATCTCTGCTGTATATATAGACCAAAAAATTGGCACTGGCAATCAGAAGAAGAGAGGTACCGACATTGCCGACAGAGATGTAGACCGCAATTGTTAATATTTATATTTATATTTTTATTATTTATATTTATATGTTTTTATTATATTATATTATTATATTATTATATTAATTATATTATATTATATTTGATGAGAAATTGCATCGGACGTCTTATGGTAAATTTAAGCCTCTGAATAGAATTTGCTTAACAGCGAATAGACATGTGAATACAGTAGATTTTTCCATTTCTAAACACGTTCAAAGTCTCAATTTCTGTTGTTATGAAATATTAAACTACAATCTAATTCTACACTATATTTCTGTTTGTGCGTTCTATGTACTTCTCTCTACTGTCTGTTGAATACTATTATATGGAATCATCTATGTACCACAAAGGGTTTTACTCCCGTTTATACTATGAATAAATTAAATTAAATTAAATTAAATTAAATTAAATTATCAATATTTTGTCCAAATCTCGACGAAAATTTTAAAAACTAAATGGGCAAGTGATTGCTCTTATTTTAAAAAATTTAAGAAAGGAAAACAGGTAGGCTTTCGAAGCAAAGCGAAGATTATAGATCGCAAGAGTTTTTTATTACTAATACGTTTATCACGAGCGTTTTATTCCACTTTTTTGAACCATTCTCAGCGCGAAAAATTTACAAAAAAAAACAATTTAGATCATATCGACAAAGAGTATACAAAATTACGAAAAACATGTCAACATTGTGATAACAGCGTAAAGTTATAAAATAAAAAATTTTTCAGAATATATTGAAAGTAAAAGTATAGATAAAAAGAATTTTAAATAATCTTGATCTCGTCAAAATCTTGATATGCTGAATCTCGATATCGATCTCGAATGTTACAAGTAATCTCAATCTTGAATCTTGTTTTGATTTTGAGACGAGATCGAGATTTATTTCTTCTTGTGCGCACCTCTACTTATCATAAAAACAAAACGTTAAGAACAAATGAAAATTGAGAAACAGAAATAGTTGTTTTACCTGGATTTATACATATATTGAAGATATTGGAAAAAAATGATCAAAGAAAGAACCAAAATATTCAAATTAAAGGATATATTAAAACAATTATTTTTCGTGTTTATTTCATGTTTTTGTATTTCTTGTTTACGTTGCTCGGTTGTTATTTATTAGAGAGAGGCCACATCCTTTTTTATATTTAACATAATAGAAAACATCGCCCAATTTATAGTTATATAAGCGCAGAGCAAGAAGAGACATCCTAATGTTATCTAATAATCGTGGAATATTGGACTCATGCGGATTAATCAATCTTTTTTTATTAATTTTTTATTAATTATTGCACAAGGATCACAAATCAATAAAAAACTCAATTTAATCCAATTCAATTTACTTCCTACTCAACTGCTCTATCTATACTAATAAAAATAATATTCTTTGAGAAGAATTTTGTAAGGCGTTATATATGTATGAATAAATATAATGGAGTGATTAAAAATAAAATTTAATACAAAAAACTTGGCACTGTTACTTATACAATCAGTGTATAAAACTTTATTTGTTTTCATAGTAGCGCTATGTTTTAAAAAAATTTTTTACTTTTATAATAATTTTTTAATTGTGTCATTTATATTATAATCATTTATGGTATCATATACGCTTTGAACAATTTTTTAAAGAGAATATATAGCTGATTAATTATATAATTATATAATAGATGAATATTTAAATATATATAAATAAAAATTTATATTGCATTTTGTTAAATAGAATAATTTTAATATTAAAATATATATATATATATATATATATATATATAATAAAAATAATAATAAAAGGTATTCAAAGTTTATGGTATGTTATAAATTATTTATATTCTCAATTAGCGCAATTTCCTGATATCATTAATTTTGTAAAAAGTAAAATAGAGAATACTTATAAGTACTGGCGTTCGTAAGATTTATATTAGAATTATTTTAAAATAGAGAGATTTAACTAATAATAATTTAATTAATAAAATATACATTGAAAAATCGTGAGATAATTTTTAGGCTATTTTTAAGATATTTTTGAGTAGATTTTTGAAACAATTTTTTGAACGTATATATGAATTCTTGTTTTGTTTATGTTTTACTATTTTTGAAAAAAAATTTTTAATAACGAATGAATTATATAATAAACATTTTTTTGTTAATGCAATATTTAAAAAATACAAAAAATTGATCTGTGAAGTAACTATTGATTACAAAATTTAAATAAAAGTCAATAAAAATGTAAAATATTTATCTATAAATAATTATCTATAAATTAATCTATAAATCTATATATATAAATATTTATAGAGGTATCACTTCTGCGAACCTTTGTATTTATTTGACATTTTGTAAGTAATTTTATATATCTTTTTTAATTGCTTTGTTTCCTAATTTATTAAGATTATTAATTTCTAAAAATTCCCACAACATAATTGTATCCATTTGTTCAGTCGACAAATCTTGGAAACATATAATATTTTATCAAAAAATGTTGACTTGATAAGCAATTCAACCAATATATTCTTCACAAACGACGAATTTTTGTTAATAATTGATCACGTAAACTTATTGTCCAGTGACCAATTATTTGACTTATTTACAATTGTTTTTGTGCGTTTTATAATATTCGTGATTTACAATTCTTATTTCACAATTAAAATGTTTTATAATTGCGACATGACATCCGTTATTATTTGCGATTTGTTAATATATTTTATTACCGTCCGTTTTATAACATCTATTCTAATATTTACATATCACAATTCTTTGTCCCACATTTGATAGGAATATGGACTTTACCGATTTTATTTGTGCATTTTTATATGGTCTTTATTTTGTATATTATTTTTGTGATTTTTTTTGATTGTGATTTATTTTGTAGATCATTATTTATTTTATTATTATTGTATTGAAAAAGACTGTAGTACAGTCGAAACGTTTGCAGTTTTTTAATGTTTATAAGTACAAAATAAATAATATCCTAAGATTTATTGCTCGTTTAGTTGGCCTAAAAATAATTTTATTTTTAAATAATTTTTTAATTTATACGAGTCTTCCAATTTTTTATTTTAATTTATTTACTATAATATATTCATAATTTATAAAATACAAAAACTATAATGCATATATTTTACAATATAAAAAATATAAAAAAACTCAGCAACCGGTTATACACCAATATGCACATGTGCATACGCGTGTCTATCGATTATCATATAGATTTTGATATTGCCATAAATTAATTTTTAATCATTTTATGGCAATATCAAAATCTATATAGCCGAATCTATATGATAATTGATTGACACGCGTATCCACATATGCATATTGGTGTATAACCGGTTGCTAATTTTATATTTTTTATATTGTAAAAATATATGCATTATAATTTTTATATTTACGAGTATAAATTATGAATATTATAATATATACATATATATATATATATAATAAAAAATGGTTTATTAATTTGACTGACACAATCCTTCCAATGTTACTAACTTATTACAATTTAGGAGTAAATTCGGCCTGCCGTTTAATAATGATAAAAAGTTGGCCATACACGAGTTTATCAAGGATATGGAAGGAAATTCCACCAGTTACAACATCAAAAATTTAAAAACACTGCGCAACAATTTGGTTCCACAACTTTCCAACTTTTTACATGGCAAAACTAAATTTAATTCAATTCATGATGAATTGATTTGTATGCATAAATACACAAGGAAATTTTGCCATAATAATCCTGATATTCTCTTTACAAGGGCCGATAAGGGTAATGTAACACAGTCGCGATGACAAAAAAATATTACACGGATAAGATAGAAGGCTTACTTGATGACAATAGCACCTATTCTATCATAAAAAAGAATCCATCCTCTAGAATAGAAAAGGAACTAAACAATACTCTTAAAAAATGGCAAAAAAAAGAGTACATTTCCAATAAAGAATATTTTTCACTACGTTCCAGCGACTCCCTTCTTCCAAAATGTTATGGTCTCCCAAAAATACACAAGGAGAATACTCCATTTAGAATTATTGTGTCATCAATTAATACCACGCTATACTCGATTGCCACATTTCTACATAAAATTATATCAAATGGTATTCTTACGGTAAAAAGCAATGTAAATAACAGTTTTGAATTATATAGCAAGCTAGCGGGTAAAAAAAATTAGTACGGAAGATATTCTAATATTATTAGACGTGGTTTCACTCTTCACTAACATTCCGATAGATCTTGCAATTGAAAGTGTGAACAATAGATGGAATGATATTAACACACATACATTAATTCCAAAAAATGAATTCATTTCTATGGTTAAATTTATACTGTCGTCAACATATTTTACATTTAATGACATTGTTTACAAACAAGTTTATGGCACGCCTATGGGTTTCCCGTTATCGTCAATAATTGCTAATATTGTTATGCAAGATCTGGAAGAATCGATTATTAACACATTCGATTTTAATATCGGAATGTATTATAGATATGTAGATGACATTATTATGGTGGCACCAAAGAATAAGATAGATGGTATATAGAATAAGTTTAATAGTTACCATCAACGACTACAATTTACGGTTGAATACGAAATTAATAGAAGCATAAATTTTTTAGATTTAAACATTAAGATCATCGACAACGTCATACACTTAGACTGGTTTCAAAAAAAGACTTGTTCAAGCAGAGTACTATCTTTCTTATCGAATCACCCCATGTGCCACAAAATAGGAGTGATTTATAATCTGATCGATAGAGCATTGTTATTATCTCATCTCCCATATATCACAAGAAAAATCTAGAACTGTGTATTGAAACATTGTTGGACAACGGTTATCCTATTCATTTAATTTTTAAAGAAATTAATAGGAGAATAAAAGTAGTAAACAATTTGCAGTTTAACAACAATAGAACAAAAGAAATTATAGAGGGAAATAATAAAAAAAAATTTTTTGTCATCCCCTATATTAATAACATCTCGGAAACAATGGCATCGACAATTAAAAAATCAGATTTTAGAGTAGGGTACCGTTGTCTTAATAATCTTAACAAATTTATCAGAGTCCATAAGGACAAAAATGCGCATAATAGCAATAATAATGTCGTCTACAAAATTAATTGTAAAGACTGTGAAGCTTCATACGTTGGGCAAACCAAAAGAAAATTACGTACTAGACTAAAGGAGCATCTAAATAACATTAAATTTGATTCTTCTAAGCATTCGGTGGTCTCGGAACATATTGTTGATAAAAAACATGCTTTTGATTAGGATAACGTCAAAATACTTGATATTGAATCTAACTATATATAACTATTATAAAAGACTTATCTCGAAGATGATACACATAAAGGAACAAAAGCATGGTATAAATAATAATACAGATCCTGAATTGCTCAACAACGCTTATTTTGACATTCTAGAAAAAATAGGAAATCTTTAAACTTATTAAAATGTTTATATTTTGCGACTTAAAAACCTATATATTCAACTTTTCAAATAACTCGACATCAGTCAAGTACTAAGTTCAACAACAATTAGAGGCATGGTCATCTCAATTTATTCGGAGACAATTGTAAGCAACATTGATAAATTATTTTAATTCGACTTTTGCATCTAATTGGGATTGTTCGTGTTGAACTATTTTTAATAATTTAAATTTATTGTTAGCGTATTTCGCCTTTTAATTTTGACATAATTATTTAATTTATTTTGACATTGTATTGCGACTTTTTATTAGAATTTTTATTTATATTTATTTATTTATTATAATGTTTATTGCGCACTGAAGAAGACTGAGTACAGTTCGAAACGTTTGTAATTGGTTTTTTTAAATTAAAGTTTTTCCAAGATTTATAATAATTTTTTATTTGCTTGTTACACATGGCCTCGTAATATTTAATAAGTTATCATTGTATGTATATATTATATATATAGTCATATATATATATATATATAATATATATATATATATATATATATGGCTCATTCCACGTCAAATCGGCCACCCCTCCGCCTAAAATTGTATTAAAGTAAATTTAACTTTCAAGGTACCAAAATTTAGCTTAAAGCATCTAGTTTTTTATGCCGTGTGGCAATTTTGAAAAATGTTAAATAATGACCTTGGTTTTGTCAGTTATAAAATGTTAAATAATGACCTTGGTTTTGTCAATTATATATAAAATGGTATGTATTTTCTTATTCAAATCTTTATTATTTTCTTACAAATGAGGTACAACAGTCATTTTTAATGTAATTTGATCCGCTGAATCCGAATCTGAAGTCAGAAAAACAAAATTTCTATTTTTGCAAATAAATAATTAGTTATTGATATTTGCTTCTAAAAAATAAAATTAATGTTATTATTTGTAAAAATGCTTTTTTCTCTTCTTAATACGACATTTCTGTGCTAGAATATTAACTAATTATCGTATTCTACACAATTGCACATTTGGCAGTATCAATTATATTTTTAATATTTTATGAAGAAGCTTTCTGCGTTTATATCAGATTAATGTTGTTTGTAGATTATTTTTCAAAGCCCATATTACTTTTCCTTTTCTGAATTTTTTAAGTTTAAACTTTTAAAATTAAAAAAATTTTAGTTAAGCTTTTAAATTTTTTAATTTTAAATTTTAAAGTTTTAAAGTTTTTTAAATTAAATTTAAAAAATTTTTATTATTTAAAATGTAAAATTTGAGGTTGAAAAATAATTTACAGATAATATTTATCTTGTATAAACGCAGAAAACTTTCTCATAAAATATTAAAAATATTGTTGATACTGCCAAATTTGCAATTGTGCAGAACAATAATTATAGTTAATATTCTAGCACAGAAATGTCGTAGAAAAAAGAGAAAAAAGCATTTTTAAAAATAATAACATTAAATTTATTTTTTAGAAGTAAATATCAATAATAACTAATTATTTATTTGCAAAAATATATATATTGTTTTTCTGACTTCAGATTCGGATTCAGTGGATCAAATTACATTAAAAATGATTTTTATTCTTTATTTGTAAGAAAATAAACATTTGAATAAGAAAATACATATCATTTTTTATATAACTGACAAAACTAAATCATTATTTAACATGTTTCAAAATCTCTACACGACATAAAAAACTAGATGCTTTAAGCTAAATTTTGGTACCTTGGAAGTTAAAATTTCAATACAATTTTAGGCAGGGGATGGCCGATTTGACGTAGAATAATCCATATACATATATGTTATACATTATTACCTATACAATATAAATTAATAATTAGTTACAATATTTTTAATGTAATTTGATCCACTGAATCCGAATTTAAAGTCAGAAAAACAAAATATATATTTTTACAAATAAAGAATTAGTTATTATTGATATTTACTTCTAAAAAATAATTCTTAAAAATGTAAGACTTGTAAATATAATTGTGTTAGTATATAAAAAATATTTTAATAGAGTACTTTAGAGGATAATGATACAATCTGAAAAATCTAATAAAAAACTCTTAAAATTATAATAATTTTAAAATTCTAAGTAATTTATATTTTTTTAATGTTAATTTATGTTAATCATTAACATTGCATAAAAAAATTTGTTCTCAACTCCAGTCCATGTATACATATGTCTATGTTCTGGTCAAAGCCCATTGAGCGAACGTTTCTAGGATTAGCTGGATAATGTGCGGAACAACCCAGCGTTTTGGTCAAAGCCCGAAATAGTTTTGTGTTTCAGCTTTTAACTGGTATGTTTTTGTCAATCCTAGAAATAATTAATATTGACTGGTTAAAATTAAAAACTAAAAAATATCACTATGGACTTTGACAAGTCAATAAATGTAACTTAATTCGTACTGTTAAAAAATAATATTATATATATAACATATATATATATATATATATATATATATAAATTTTTAATTAATATTCTTATTATTAACATAACGTTTTTAATCGAGTTTCTAATTTATAAAATTTGGGAGGCTTTATAAAATGTAATTGTATAAATGTAATAAAAAGTGTAATTCTAATTGTGCAAATGCAAAAGATCAAATATATTATGCAATTCTAAATGTCATAAATCGACTGATAACCAGAATAAGTGATTCACTTATTGTTTATGATATATCGATAATTATTTCTTTTTAATTTTTTAAACAGTATATTATATACTATTATATTTCAATCATTACTATTTTAATCTTTTAATCAAGAGACACAGTAGTGTCTCGCGCCCAGTTACCGGCATCGCCGAACGAGGCACACCGTGTATCTTAACGCGAGTCGGACGATTGAGTCTATTATAAATTTCGATAGTTCAATAACGGCTGAAGCAATCGAATTTATATTAGACTTAATCGATAGATTGAGTTCGAATTATATAATGAAAGGGTCTTTATTTCTGCCCTATGTGATTTGTAAGCAGAGATATAATAATGCAAAGTCTAAATATGAAAAATTTCTTTTAAGAAACGTCCCCGTCATCATGATCCACGCATACATAGTAATATCATGCTACACGTATTCACACGTATACAGCACATGCGCACACGTACACATCACATGCAATAGATACATGTAGTGGTAGTCTTGTACGACTCTCACGTTTCACAACAGATGGCATTAGTGCTGCAATATTGACAGCGTGCGGGGTTATATACCCAATACATGTTGACGTGCGGGGTTATGTATTTGATTTGATTTCTTGACATGTATGTACATACACACATATCAAACATAACAGGTACGTGTTTTGATATTTATTTATATAATATACTATATTTTTTCATATAAGAATATATATTTTCTTGTTACGCAATTATCCTATTATTTTTTCATAGGATTGATAATTATTAATAATTATATTCTTAAAATGATGATTAGTTTGATTATATACAAAAATGAATGATATAATCTCTAAAAATTTATCTTTAAAAAAAAGCGTCCAGTTAACGGCATGCCATAGTAACAAAAAATTACTCATTGCAAACCCATGTAGAATTCTATGCAAAATAAACCATTACAACCCTATGTAGAATTGTATGAAAAATTATCCATTGTAAACCCATGTAGAATCTTACTACAAAAGTAATGATATCAAAAAAAATTGCGCCAAGTGAAAGTAGAAATTTGTACCAGTGGAAAATTAAAATTGCAAACATATATACAGTCGTATAATGAACTAGTAAATTAATATAATAGTAAATTAATATATGCTCTATACTTTACAAAAAATTTCTCATATTGTATTTAATTTAAAAAAAATATTTTTATACTAATTATTTAAATAAAATAATTAAGATATTTTTATTGTATATTTCTAAAGAGAGTACATTTTGTGTTTTAAATAAATTTTATATCATTTTATGTTCTAAATAAAGCTAAATCGTAAAGGTATGTCTATTTTATATTATTAATTATTTTATAATATTTTATAGTATTTTGTATTATTTTCAAGTTATTTAACTAACTAAATAAATATTTTCTTTTTATTGAGAGGTTGTGTTTATATATAATATTTTACCAAAGGTATATTTTTTAACTTAAAAAGAAAGAACTACAAGAGTAAAATAATTTAAAAGTTACGTTACGTATGTTAACAATAAGAATATTGGTCAAAATATTTTATTTTTTTAACATTCAAAATCCAAATTAAGCTAAGCTTAGGATTGATTGGTCGAAGACCAAAGTGGTTTTTTTTTAGTTTCTAAGCTTGACTAGCCAATTAGTTTTTTTAGGATGGACTAAAAACAGAAAACTATTTCGGGTTTTGACTAAAACGCTTATTCTACGTAAAGTTTATAAAATATGCATATAAATATATATTAATTTATAAAAAAGAGACATGAAAAAATTATATCAGATTTTTAAAAAAATGTATAAACAATCTTTTTTTTACCGAAATCAGTGTAAATAAATATTTATTGTTCTTATGTAAGGTAATCTTTGAAAAGATTAAATCACGTGTAAAAAACAAACTTATTTATTGTATTATTATTTTAATTAAAAACTTGTATTATTATCCTCTAATTAATTACTATACATATAATAAAATAATAATAAATATATAAATAAAAATAAATATAAAATAATAAACATAAAAATATAATCTAATCTAAATATATCAAATATTAATTCGTCGAAATTAATGTAACAAACGAAAATTAATTTGTCAAAATTAATGTACGAAGTGTATGTTAAAAATAAGGGTTGATTGGTAATAAAATGTTGGTAAATGAATCAGTTCGTACATATATAATAACTTCAAGTATTTATTAGGAAGTTTATTAAGAAGCTGTTGAACATTTTCTCAGCAAGTCTCTAATTGTTATCTTTCTCGCGACAGTGAATAAAAATGGTAGGATAATAAAAATTCCCGTCATATGAAGTCTGATTCGTAATTTCGATTTCTCAGTACAAATGTTTTAAATGCCGCTGAAATTTATCATGAATTGTGTGACATTTATGAGCCTATAATAATGAGTGAAAGAAAGGTAAGGCAGTGACGTCATGAGTTTAACAAAGGCCGTACAAATGTTCGTGATGAAGAGAGAAGTGAGGGAGGGGGGGTCTAGTGTTCAGACGGATGAGCTTGTTAAAAAAGTGAATGCAAAAGTGTGAAAAAACAGACGCTTCATAATCAATGCTCTTACTATAGAATTTCCAAACATTTTACAGAGTATACAGGGTACAGTGCGAAACTAACTGATATCTCAAGCGGCAGATTTTTATACACAAAGCATAAAAAAGCTTATTCTTCCCCCAAAATATGTTTAAAAAATAATGACTATATAAATAAAATAATGCATGTATATTACATATACATGTAATAATACATGTATATGTAAATTTTTTGTAATAAATGTTTTTTTTAAATGACGAACCGGCATTTATTTTTTATATACGTCTCGTAATATAATTATTCTTTTTTTATCTTTTCCATCTTTGGAAACTGTCATATGAGAAAGCATATCAGTTGCATATCGTTTTCAAAATTACCACCGACATCAGCTTCACCCAATAAATCTAACCGTACACCTCCACGTGGTGCGTTTTGGGTGAAACTGATGTTAGTGGTAATTTCAGAAATAATATGCAATTTTACATTTTTAAAATTTTATGTTGTAATAGTTCAAAGATTATATTAGAAAGATATATATAACTTTCATATTTAATTCTAATCACTTCAATATTTGTCAATTAAGTTGAACCTTAAACAAAATTTTGTTATTCATTGTCAAATATATATTTTAATAATAAAAAAATGAATATAAATATGATGTGTTTTAAATCGGCCAACAGAACCAAAGCACGAAAAATTAATTATTTGGAACTGTATCTCTTGGTTTGAGATCACTAAGTTCCATATATAAATTAATCTCGAAACTTACATATGGAGAAATAGGCGCGAAAAATATAGGTCCGAAAAGTCGCTGAAGCGGGAATCGAACCCGCGTCTTTCACTTTCCGGGCGACTGCTCTTACCAACTAAGCTATTCAGACCCTTTCGATCCTATATTTTTCATTTGCCTTTTAGTAGATGTTAGTAAATAATGCCGTGATTAGGCCAAGGCGTGAATAAAATCAGAAAGAAATATTTTTATCTGCTCTCAATATTAAGAATATAAATATGATGTTTTTTCATTTGCCTAGGCAAATGAAAAATATAGGATCGAAAGGATCTGAATAGCTTAGTTGGTAAGAGCAGT
The DNA here is from genome assembly GCF_048542155.1 of Nylanderia fulva. Classification (NCBI taxonomy): domain Eukaryota; kingdom Metazoa; phylum Arthropoda; class Insecta; order Hymenoptera; family Formicidae; genus Nylanderia; species Nylanderia fulva. The sequence goes on along the minus strand of NW_028190173.1, from coordinate 71,688 downwards.
CGCCCGGAAAGTGAAAGACGCGGGTTCGATTCCCGCTTCAGCGACTTTTCGGATCTATATTTTTCGCGCCTATTTCTCCATATGTAAGTTTCGAGATTAATTTATATATGGAACTTAATAATCTCAAACCAAGTTTATATTTAAGATAAAAAGTAAAAAAATATAAAAATAGTTATTTGCATATATAGTTCATCTACTTCTAAATTTACGAAAATGACGAAATTAAAAGAAAGTTTATTTGTATTTGTAATTGTTAGAACTAAATTTTTCGTTAGGATTAGGTATCTGTGCACAAGGCACCAAATTTTACTTGGTCACGGCCAAGATTTAAAATATGAAATAATCTCATATTTGAGATTTAATTTCAATAACCCTTTCACCCCCCTACGGAAATAAGTAAATGCAAGAGAAAAATATAGATCCGAAAGTCGCTGAATCGGAAAACGAAAGTAAGTTCGTAAGTTTGTAAGTTATATTTCTACTCCGGTTCTTAGACCCGATAGACACATGTGATTTGAAACAAATAATTTGAATCCTATAACGTTATTAAATAGTTATTGTTTTATTTAAACTTAATAGGATGTAAGAAAACGAAGATGTATAGAAACTTGCATATGACTAGATTGCAACGTAAAACAGTAGTGTAGGAGGAACATCGATTCTTGAGATCCGCACACTTACAATGTTACAGACAAAGTGATCGCAAGGTAAAAATGAGCGGTGTTACTTATTATCTTTGTGTATCTATTTCCAGAGTTTCGGGAGTTTATCAATATAAAAAAATTTATTTTATTTTCATAAAAGAAAAAAATTTTTATTTTTTATTGTTATCGTTTTTTTCAAGAAATTTATTAAGTTTCATTTTCTTTTTATTTCATTTTCTTTTTACCTTTTGTTCTTCCTTTATCAGAGGTTTTTGAGCGATAACTTCTTAAGGAAGTATTTTTCGACCCATGTTTATAGAAAATTTTTTGTTCAGAATTAAATTTCCTATAAAATTTCAAAGTCTGGCTGGAACGTTTGGGGTCACCCTGTATATATACATGTATATATAATATATAAAATATCCAAATTTTATGCATATATTTTATACTTTTTTTAAGAATAATATATTTGTATGCGCTTTTTGTTTTTTAATTAATTTTTTATGTAGTTACTTAATTATAAAAGGAAATATTAATATCAATATATAAATATTAATATCAATATATTAATATAAAGAAATGTATTAAATTTTATAATTAAATAGTTATTACATTATTTTTTGGAACAGTTGCAAAAATTAGTGTAATTTTCATCAAATTTCATAAATTATTATTGTGAATTTTAATTTATAATTTCAATTTTCAGATTAAATATTATAGTGGTACACAATATATAAATAAAAACGTTTTAAAGAAATTATAACAATAAATATTTTTTTATAAAGTAAAATATTGTTTTTATTGTTAGATGCCTGCTTTCGTACTGTAATAATAAAATAGATCTAAATTAGTATAAAAATAAACCCTGAGAGATGTTAAAATTACCTTTCTTTTTTTCTGCATCAGTGACCTGCAATCTAGAGTATGTCTTACTTTTTTACAATATAATTAAACATATAGTATATATATATATATACACACACACCTTTACATATATATATATATATATATATATATATATATATGTATATATATAACTTTTCCTGTGAGCACAGTGTATACATGTGTACAAAAAATGTTGAAATCTCTTAATTTTATGAAAACTAAGCATTCTCAAAAAAATGTTCATAAAAAAGTTATAAGATTAAAAAATATATATATATTTATATTAGCCTTATCAGTTTAATCTTGGGTGGAATTTTTCAAGGTCATTTTAAGGTCAACACGATTTTCATAAATAGATCTAAATGGAATTAACTTAAATGTTTTATGTAAATTTTCTCGTAATATTCTGCATAAAAAATCATAAGTAAATTGATAATTTTTTTAAATCTTTGTAACTTTTGTATAAAATATTTTTTTTGAAAATGCGTAATTTTCGTAAAGGATTAAAGAATTTTGACATTTTTGATACATCCTGTCTAATATACAATTATCATTGTTGAAATGTGTCAAACAAAGTGTACAAATGCAAATTATTTACATTTCTATTTCATTTTAGGCATTGAGGAAACTGTTAAGCTAGTACAGGCGATCGGAGGTACATGTTATGGTTATGTCTGTGACTTATGCGACCGAGAAGATGTATATAAAAAAGCCAAAATTATCAATGACGAAATCGGCAAGGTATATATAATAACATAATTATATATTATAGATATTATAATTATAATTCAATATCAAAAAATAAGAAAAAAATATACGTATTTTTCTTAATGTTTTTGATGCTGAATTGTAGATGTAAAGATAAATCTAGCATGATATGCATTTTCTATATTATTATAAGTTAAACAAAACAAGGAAAGGAACAAAAAATAGTAAATATATATATTTATAGGAGAATTTTTGAGATCCCAACCATAGAATTCAAATTCCTTAGTTTCCAAATTTTCTTTCTTTCTTAATTGTCGCAATAACATCGCGTTTGGCTCTATTGGTCGAGAGGAATGAAGTGTAGATTGTGGTTTTAAAATTAAAGAGCTGACTTAAAAGTATTCTTATTATATATATTTATTTTCACTAATTACTATAATTACTCAATAAAAGTAAGTCACAATTTCTTCTTTCTTTCTTGGGACAAATAAATACACATGTACGTATACATATATAAAATGTTCCGGTAGAAAAGTAGAAAATCTCTCATTGAAATGTAGACTAGATGAAAATATATATATATATATATATATATATATATATATAATTTCATAAGTTCCTATAAAACTATTATCTATAAAATGCGCATCTAAATGGAGATATGTATTTGTCTTTAAAGTTAAAATTTCTCTCTCTCTCTCTCTCTCTCTCTCTCCCTCTTTCCCCTCTCTCTCTCTCTCTCCTTCTCTGCATAGTTTAATCATTTGTAATAAGTATTTTTATATTAACCAAAGATCTTTAAAACAGCGTGACAAATTTCTTGATTTTATGTCGAAAAGCTAGGGATGAGTGCAATTGTCATTAATTCGTCGTGTACGAGAATACGTTAAATTAGGGGAAGTTGTATTGAGCATATTTATAATTTCTAAATATATTACGTTTCAATAAATTTTAACGCAAAAACATGTAATTTTGTAATCATTCAAAATTATTCTCTTATCTGAATAAAACTTTACTTTGCATTTAAGTGTGTTTTTCTCGAAAACATTTATTTCTACAAAATAAAACAAAAGTATTTTTTTCTTTTTTTAGAAAAGATGTAAAGAATCTAAAAAAATTAAAAAAACTTAAAACGTTATGTTAAAAGATTTGAAGGTAATCTGCCTAGTATGTATAATAACTGCTAGTTGCAATTAAATTACATACGTTTTCTTAAAAACAACTATGTGTTTTCTTTACACTAATTAATTCCTCTCATTATTTTGTGCATAAAAGTATTGAAATAAAATAATCGAAAAATGAATATTTTATAAAATATTTTATAGCTTATATATGTCACATTAAAGTACAAAATATCTCGTAAACTATTCACCTTTTAATCGTCTTATTCTTATAACTTTTTATGTCACATATTACAAATGATCGATTTATGTATATCGACAAAATTTAATGGTTCCATTTTTAAAAATAAGGAAAGCCCCTTTTGTTCTTTAAAGACTTCCAATATTTTTTTACCCATTTTCAAGCATCTTGTCCCATTTAATTAAAAAAATCAATTTAATATTTCTAGTTGTAGCAGACAAAACAATTTGTAACACTTTATGTGAGACATTCTGTATACACAGTACACTGTATCAGGATATATCAGTATCATGCTATTCCTCCGTAATGAAGTGAATTGAAATATTCACAAAACGGAACAAAAGTTTACGCGGTTCAAACCTGAAAATAAATTTTAATATATACCTACTATAAAATTTTAAATGGGACATCCTATATAAAATTACATTTTTACATTCTATGAATGAAAACAACTTAATTATATCCAAAACATTTTTTGTCAGACATTTCTTTTTTTGAAAAAATATGACAATTTAAAGTTTCGATTTATAGGTACTTGAAGCGCTCGAGAATTACACGAAATCAAAATCATAACACTCTAATTTATTTAATTTATTAAATGTTCAAAATGTTCATCATGGACTTGTAAACATATATTTATTTGAATTAATAAAATATTCCTAACTTTTAGTAGCGTTTTGGGAATCATTGGAGCGCAAACATCGCATTCTCTGCTTCATATTTTTTCCAGTGCTAACGGTTCAAATATAATTTTGTCCTTCACATATCTCCACAAAAATATAATGACAAAAGACTCTGAAAATCAAATTTTATACTGAAATAAATGATTATTAAATTAATAAATATTTATTTCAATACAGTTTTATAAATCATTTATTTGAAACAAATAAATATTTTGAAAAGAATTTTCTTATATTAAATAAATATTTTTCACATCAAATCAATATTATTAGTTTCAAATAAATGATTTATAAGGCAGTATTGAAATAAATATTTATACAAATTTAATAAATTTTTTTTCAGTGATAGGAATATTTTGTTAATTCGGACAAAAACATGTTTACAAGTCCATGGTAAACGTTTCGAATATTTAATAAATTAAATCAGTCAGAATAGAATGTTTTAATTTTTATTTTATGTAATCTGCGAGTGCTATAAGTCGAAACTTTAAACTGCTATATTTTAATATAAATAATTAACTAAAAAATTTTCAAACAAAATTGATTTTTTCTCGCCTATTTTTCCACACACACACACACACACTCACACACATATTTAATGTTTGAAGTTAATTAATATATGGAATCTAGTAATCTCAAACCAAGAGATACAGTTCCGAAAAATTAATTTTTGCGCTTGGCTCTATTGGCCGATTTAAATATATTTATATTATTATTAAAACTAGTTTTCTTTTATAGAAAAATCAATAATTTCATATAGGCTGTCCCATTACAAATTTTATAATTAACCAATGTACATATTAACTTTCGCAAGTTATTGTTAGATAAATCGTAGATATTCAATGGAATGCAAGAAAGGATGTCTTGATAAAAGACAAACAGATTGCGATTCGGCGAGGAACTATTCGTTAACGCGTACTTTTCTGCGAACGACATTATGAAAGTCTATATTACTCAATAATGTTGTAATAGGTATGTTAGGCTGGACTTGACTTGTTTTAAGAATTGCGAAAAAAGAAATCTTTTTTTGTAATTTTATCTATTTTCTCTTCAATAATAAAATTATATTAGAATATTGTATATATATGTATAGTTATGTTTTTAGCTTTTCAATATTATTGTTTTACACAAAATGATAATTTCTTCGTTTTAAGCAAAAATAAATCACACTTTTGCATACTTTATTTTTAGGTTACGATTCTTATTAATAATGCGGGCATTGTTACGGGAATGAAATTTTTGGACACTCCGGACAAACTTATTATCAGAACAATGGATGTCAACATTATGAGTCATTTTTGGGTAAGTAAAAATTATCATTCAAAATTAATATCCACTATTAAAAATTTAAATATATTCATAACTCAATACGACAAATTTTAAATTTTTGTTTTTGGGCATGAGATTATTTTTTAAATATAGATAATACAAAATAATTATGTTTAGACAATTTTGCTAAATTAGATTTAGTTTTTTAATGTTTAAATTTGAGATCGAAAGTGGTTTTTTGCCGGTTTTATTGCTTTAAAAATAAAAAATAATTCTCTGATTTACGTCATTAATAACTAAAAAAGTATTTAAAAATAGAATGTGAAAAAAATATAAATACAATCTTTTTGCAACCAGAGAGCGCTTTAAAATCAGTTTAAAATGCAAAAATTGAAAGTGAGGCTAGGATGAGGATAAAAGAAGTCTTAACTTCAATTTTTGCACTTTAAAGCGCCCTTTAATTGTTGAAAAAATGCATTTATATTTTTTCTACATGCTATTCTTAAATTCCTTTCCAATGACTATTGAATATTGATGATGTAAATCGGGGAGAATTATTTTCTATTTTAAAGCAATAAAATCGTCGAAAATCACTTTGGATATCAAATTTTAAAATTAAAATGTAGATTTAATTTAGTAAAATTATTTATGCAGAATTGCTCTTTATCATTTATATTTTCAATTCCAAAAAAAAATCTCATGCGAAGAATTGTGTCGCACTGTGTAATATAATATTGCTTATATCATTATTAAAAAGAAAGAGAGATTAGACATTATTGACGTATATAAAGTATTTTTAAGTATTTTTCGTAATAAAGTATAAAATAAATTGAAATATATTAATTTTTGAAAAGATATCAACTTGAAATCAAATCAATTTGAAAACTTTAAAAACCCAAAAAAGACTCGCGAAATCGAAAGACTGAAAAGAAGTCTCGCATGTTCTCATAATTCTTTTACTCATAAGTTTTGCAATATTTTGCAATTGATTTCAAAATGATATGACACAACTACGATATTGTGAGTGATAATATTTGAATTATCCTGCTGTAAGTTTGAGATCTTTTATTTGAATTAAAAAATTTTGAATAATTCAAAAATAAATTGACTCATCAATTATCACGGAAATATATACATATATATATATATATATATATATATATTATATGTGTATGTGTGTGTATTTTCTATGCGCGCATGTGCACACACAATTTTATTAATTAATTTACGCTTAAATATTATAAAATACATTTTTACATTTTATAAATTTTAAGAGTATATAGAAAAAGAAAAGAAACAAAAGAAGAAAGATGTTCATAATACAATATAACTTTATTTTAATTATAAATAGATAATTATAAATAAATAATTATCATAAATAATTATAAATAAATAATTATCATAGAAATACAAATTTCTTTAAAATTTTGTGAACAAATTAAGAATAAATAATTAGAAAAACTCAAAAAAGTTAAAACCACACACACACGCACACATACACACACACACACACACACACACACACACACACACACACACACACACACATAGCGGAGAATTGGTGAGAGGCATTCCATTTCGTTCCTCCTACTTGTTGCTACTGGTCAGGTGCAAGAACCGGTCAGATAGGTGCAAGCGAGTTGTAATATGTTGTAGTCTCGTTGCGACACACATCAGCCAACCATGATACGCTTGCCAAACGCAAATAATTCCTTAATTTAAATTCCTTAATCAATGATTTGATTGCGAATTTTTCTTTGCTTTAAATTTTTTGGCAAAAGTAGTTAATTTCATTGATTTTGCTCTTACATTTTATCCAGAATGTCTTATTATTAACTATATAACAATTATTAACAATAATAATAAAAATGAAAAAGTAAACAAATAATAAAACTGCATGCCATTTTTTGTTCTAAGAATAAGGAGTAATTTTTGAGATATAAGAATTTATAGTTAACCAGTCATAGGTTATATTTAGACTTGCGTCTATAAATCGCGTAGACACTAATTTAATGACGTATGTATACACATATATGTCAGGAGTCAGTATGTATACATATGTATACATACGTCTATTCGTAAGTATACATATGTATACACATATATATAATTACGAATAGACAACTCTATAAACGTAGTCAAATAATCAGCTTCAAATTCTATTTTAAAAATTACTACTTAAAATAAAAAATTGCAAATGTATTACTTATATTACCTAATTTTTCACAAATTTTCATATCATAATAATCGTCGAATTTTTTAATACTCCATATATACATATTAGTTATGTATGTGTGTATGTAAAAATAATTTTTTCATAATTGTTTAAAATTTTTATTACTTTTAACTACAAAAATAAAAAAATTGTATCTATGTAATTTAACCAAAATATTTATCAAAATATTAAATATAATATTGGAATTTCATAATAATGAATTCCTTTTCTTCTATACCGGTTCTGACTCGTGACTATACACGTGTATACATATATATATGACATATATATATGACATATATATGACATATATATATGACATATATATATGACATATCTGACATATATATATGTATAGTGAACTTTAAATACCGCACAAAATGCTTCTATACTTGCTAAACTTGTTAATGTATATATTATCTAGTTTTTTGTAAGGATTGTGACACGCAGAAAAAACGTAAGTGATAGAACTTACAATTAAGCAATAAACGCATCGACCAGTCATAGTTGAGCAATAAGTTATTTTAAAGAAATACAAGATATAAAGATGTCTATAAAGATGAAATTTTTAAATCATATTGCTTACATTTTTCTATGCCACGGCCCAAATTCATTATCAATTACAAAAAATTAATGGCGAAACGATACCGCTAAGGCCCTGAATTCCACGTTGGTTTAGGGGAATTAGGTGGGAATCTTTTTATTACGTTCACAACCTTAAACTACGTGTTCAAAAATATGTATTTTGATGTATCGATTTAATATAAAAATTATTTAAGAAAATCTGAAAAAATGTGTGAACATGTGTGTGTGTAATTTAATCGTAACAATATTTTTTATATTTTTACACATATACTATTGTATGTTGAGATAATGATTACATGACATTTGCTCTCAATGACAATAACAATGCGGTCACCATTGTTAAATATTGGATAATAGAGAGAAAATAATTTACATTTGTAAAATTAGCGAGTACATGATAACATCGACATTAAATTTATATATTAAAATTAACATTAAAATTTTGAAAGTTATTATTAACGCTTTTATTATCAGTTCAATAAATTTCATATCTTTTCCTTACAGAAAAATAATATGAGGTCATGGTCTCTAATGTTAGTATTTCATTTCTTTTAATGTACTTTTTTATAAAAGAAAATAAAAAGTATGTAGCATATTGTGCATATAGCATATTTTATTGTTCGTTGTTCTGAATTTCAATGTTTCACGCTTCGGTGAATGCTTGATGAAAATGTTTGAAGCCATTTATTGATCTTAATTTTATTCTAAAGTGTTCAAATTGTGATATATGTGTGACTTAATATATTTCTCAACTATTTTTGGCAAATAATTAAAGAATTACCAATTAGTTTAATATCGAGATTATTTTTTAAGAATCTCAATATTCTTAAAGTATTGTGATTAGTATCTACAGTGTGTTTACAAATTTCTTTGGTACAAAAAAGTGGCACTTTTTTGACAAAAAAGTGAAAATTAGCTTACACTTTGAAATTATAGATGAAAAAAGGTTGGTGCATGGTGTCCATGATTAGATCGGTTCTTCTCATTTAAAAATTCAAAATAATTTTTAATTAGTATGTCTTTGGTTATAATAGGTACCAGAATAAAAAAAATATTAAAAAATTAAAATATTATGTCACTTTAAAAATTAAGTTTCAATTTTTGCAATTTTTTATCTTTAAAAGATTGTAAAAATAAGAAAAAAATTTTTGACGTAAATTGTGGTAGAAAATTCACAAAACGATTTACTGCAACTAATTTTTTTGTAACAAAGAAAGTGAATGCACTGTAGATACTAATAAATATGTAGAAACAATTTCGATGCAAAAAGTTTTTTTATAAACTCTCTAACAAAATTTCGAAAAACAAAAAAATAACACTTGTTACATTTAAAAAATTCCTTAAGAATCTCAATATTTTCACAATTTTAACGATAATATAAATAATTATAGTTTTTTATCTCTACTATTGTAAATGTAATGAAGTAAATATCAATGTAAATAATATTCATGTAGAAGTATTATACACTGGTTAAAAAAATTATCGCAACTACACTCAATTAATATCCGCGTATATTCAAATAAGCGTATCTCTGCGAAAAATTATCGTATTTGAAATTTACAAATTAAAAAAAAGCAAAATTCGTACAATTTTTTTGGCAGAGTTAAATGAGTTATATGAAAAAAATGTATGATCCATACATTTGGAGAGGAAAATATCAAATTCGCGATCTTAAACCACGTTCACGTAAACGTCTTCTAATTGGTTGATCACTGATTCTGTGAGGGAGATCTTCATTAGCAAATTGTCGCACAATCATCGTTGGTGCGCGTCAGGTATCGCTAATACTGGTGATAATTGCACAAAAATGCATAGATAACTTTAATATGCCGTAACTCTGCCAATAAATTGTATAAACTTTACTTTTTTTAATTTGTAGAAAAAAGTCCATATTTTACAAAAATTTGGATAAGATTTGCGAAAAAAATTTATTTCACCTCGTAGTGTTCATCAAATTTTGCAATTTTTTGAAAAAAAATACACTTTTTTAAAGGGATGGAGAGAGAAGGAGAAGATAAAATCAAAATCGAATGACAGTTTCTTAAAGTAAAAACTTTACTCTTTAAAACAAAAAAAATTTCAAATACGATCATTTTTCGCGGAGATACGCTTATTTGAATTTACGCGAAATTTTGATATTAATTGCGTGTTGCGAGAATTTTTTTGACCAGTGTATATATAAAATAGAGACAATATCTCAGAGATTCAAATCGCTTTCTAATTTCTTGTTTTACAGATTTCTAATCCAATTTATCTTTAGGATCGAGAAGACAGAAAGAGAGAGAGAAGGGGGAAAGGAATTTAAATAAATAATTACATAAAAAAAATAAAAATTAAATGAATAAGCTGTGAACAAAGATAAGACTGAATAAAAGAAAAACATTCGTAAAAGTGGGTTACGTCGAGTAACCTCGTGAAAGAAACTTCGTGCGGCAGCAATAGTAGACTTTTACATCTCGATGTCACGGTCATTTCTCGATTGGATCTTGCCAGCTACTTTCCAATGCTCTTCACTGGCGATTCCATTCGCTCGTGTGTCACGTGTATTATTAAGAAAAACTACAATGAATTTATATTATTGTTTTCATCTACTTATACAGTGATCTAAGAATTAAATATTTAATAATAATTTTTGCATTATTATAAAAAATATTTTTTAGAATTTAGAAATATTCATTAAAAACATAAAAGAAGAAATTAAACATTTATAAGCTCTTTAATAAAATATCTTATATGTATGTAAAAAACCACGCATATATTATTTATAAATTTAGGCTTAAATATTATAAAATACATTTTTAATTTTAATTTTTTTATATTTAAAAAATTTTGAAGTACATATGAAAAAAGGAGAAAAACAAAGAAAAAAAGATATTTAGAAGTTATTAATATAATAACTTTATTTTAATGTGTAGGTACTTACAATATGTATAATAATTAATTATACATGGATTATATTATAATTAATTTCTTCAAAATTAAGTAAATAAATTAAGAGTAAAGTAATTAGGAAAATTAAAATTTATTGCACTTTGCAAATAATTGCAATTAAATAAAATAATTATTTATGAAATAATTAATAAACATGATTAAACAATATTTTGGCCATAATTTAAAAAACTTTAATTTAAACAATTTTTAATTTAAGTACTTTTTATCTAATATTATTTTAATTATTTTCACATATAATTATAGAAAAAGATTCAATGTAATTGTAAATATAATTAATTGTTATCTTCTTTACACACATATATATATATATATATATATATGTAAAGAAGATAACAATTAATTATATTTACAATTACATTGAATCTTTTTCTATAATTATATGTGAAAATAATTAAAATAATATTAGATAAAAAGTACTTAAATTAAAAATTGTTTAAATTAAAGTTTTTTAAATTATGGCTAAATTATTGTTTAATCATGTTTATTAATTATTTTATAAATAATTATTTAATCGTAAAAAAAACTTAGATCATTTTTTTTATGTAAACTTATTTCATCAATCCCTATTTCGTTTTATTGTTTTTATCTGCGATATCCTTTAAAAATTTATTTTTATTATCAAGTTGTAATAAGAACTAAACGACTACAGATGATAAACATTGTTTGTGTCTTTTTGTAAACAATTTTGTAAATTAAATGATATTACTGAATCTGAATACATTAAAGTTTTAGACATTAAAATATGTAGAGGAGGCTGAATAAAGTGGTCACTTTAAGGAAAATATGCTACAATTTGTATATTAATTTTATTTTCTTTTTTAAACATTGCAAAATTGAAAATATATTTTTTTCCTTTTTTAATAAAATGATTACAAGTTGTTTATTAGTTCACATTTTTCTACAATCAAAAATTTTCTATATACCTGCATAATGACCACTTTACCCGAATTTCTGCATAATGTGGTCCCCAAAAATACTTTTCATACAAGTAATAATTTTGGAGTGAATTATATTTTATATTTTTAATTTATGACAAAAATATATTTTAAGCACTTTTGTCAAATAAATCATTAACTTGATTATAAGAAAATAAACAAAATATAACTATATACTGAAATTTTAGTTACGTTCCAGCTTCAGTCTCATTTTGTTGGAGAATTATTTCTAGGCATTTTTGTATTATATCTGCAACAAAAACGCAGAGTAATGCATTTAAAAATTTGTGTTTTTCTTTGAAAGAAACGAGAACCGCTTTATCCCGACTTCTCGGTTTAAAAAAAATGGTTACATGATGTTACCTTGTGGATTTTCTATACTCATTAAAATTTGTAACATAAAATTGGGTCTTACCCAAGACATAATAATTTTATATAATATCTCTCTTAATCATAAGATATACAATGAAATAAAACAGAAAGCTTATTTTATATCAGATCTTTAAAAAATCGATTTTTCTTTATCTTGTTGCTAAACATTCAATCACTTCAGCAAACACTCACGTGATAGCAGGACAGAGATAGAAATTCCACATCCAGATAACAACACTAATCGGAGAGATAAGTACAGGGTACCATTTTACTACGGAGAACCACTATAGCCAGAATCTTCCCTATATATGCGTGTGTATACTTATAGACATATAAAATAAGTATACCTTGAATTTTTTCTAGCATGTGTTTTTCTATTCTTACCGAGTTTCTCGATTCGTTAATTTCTTTTGCAAAATATTCAATTGATAAAATACTATTTTTTAAATTTATTTGCCGTGAATTCAAATTCTATGGGATGTGGATCATTAAGTATCAAGAATATAATTTTTTATATAATGTGACTATCTCCAATTCATATTTAAACAGTTTAGAATGTAATTCTCTTAATCAATTTTTTGTAATTTCTGCAAATATGATAGTTTGAAATATTTTCTGTGATTCTTCTACTGTTGGAACTTCCACTATTGGTGAAAAAACCGTCCACCGCGGTAAGAAAGGCGCTACTGAAGCAAAACAAATATGGCCGCCGTGAATATACAACAACAGTTTTAAGTGTAAAAATAAATTCTTTTAATGAAAAAGATGTTGTCATTGTGGCTAGATACACTCTGTGATTATACAAAAGCTACGCCTTTATCAAAAAATATGATCAAAGGCCAGAATGTTATAAATTCCAGCATGATTATTATGTGCGGTGTAACTATGAAAAGTCGAGAAAGAATAAATTTATATTCCTTATGTCTACAAATAAGTGCTTTGACATCAGAATCTCATATGATCACTGGAACATTATTAATTACTTTTTCTAATAATAAAATAATGTTAAATGTATATTCGCGGCGGCCATTTATGATAGTTTACGCTACCCCTAGTGTCGCAATAAATTTTTAAGCTCCGAATTTAATCTTAATGTATCGACATGTCAATTTTTTCTAAAGGTTTTTTATATTTACTTTTTCGTTGTTTTTATTGTTTTGTTCTTCTGAATCTTTAATTAATTATCAAACAATTTAACTAACGGAAAATGGGATATTAAGAGCTAAACACGATTAGCAAAACACAAATCTTCTGCTAACGATAATCTATAGATTAAAAATTGTATAAATTAATCTATAAATAATTAAATTAATCTATAGATTAAATCTCTAAATATATTTGGAACTGAGTTGGACTATTATCAATATGTAAATCTAAAGCAAGTTAAAAAATACATACAACTTTTAATAATTCCAGCGATACCTACAACGGTTATTAACAACAATTCTCCTTCAGTTTTAGTCAAAAACAGAAATATCTGGGAGGGGAAAGGGAGGGAGGGGAAAAGAAAAGGAGGGGAGAGAGAGAGAGAGAGAGAGAGAAAAAGAGACAGAGAGAGGTTAGAACTGTGGTTATGTGATCAGCTATCTTATTTCCAGTAACTTTAGGATTTTACTTTGGAAAAATTCCAAGTAAGCTCAATTTTGCATGCACTGTTATTTAATCTTTATAAATAACATATCAAAAGTCCTCATTATTTGATTGTGAGCATAATATTTTACAGCGCGTGAATGGTGTTAAAAAATGGTTTTTCGCTAATATCTTTGTTCCTATTAATTTTACGACTATAATGTCTATTTTCAAAAGTAAATGTGAGAAAATTCTCTACAAAAAATGTTTTAAGTAGTTTTTTCATACACGTAGTCGTTTGCGCGGAAACTCGAAACAAAAGCGTGCAAAGTTTGTTCTCTGTCGTTCCACGACTCGTCTGAACGCGATCCGCGATTCTTCTTTATCACCGGATAAAGACGCTTCTTTAACGTCAGATTGAGCAAAAATGACTGCATGTATAAAACAACTACTCCAGACCTTTTTTGCAGAGAATTTTCTTTTTTTTATTTTTCAAAATAAACGTTATAATCGTAAAATCAATAAAAACGTAGCTATTAGCAAAAAATCAATTTTTAACACCTTTTACGCGCAGTTAAAATTAAAATATTATGCTAACAATCAAATGATGGGGACTTTTGATATGTTATTTACAACGACTAAATAAAAGTGCATACAAAAATTTAGCTCACTTGGAATTTTTTCGAAGTGAAATCCTAAAGTTACTGGAATAAGATAGCTGATCGCGTTACCAGTTCTCGCCTCTCTCTCTCTCTCTCTCTCTCTCTCCCTCCCTCCCTCCTATATAATAATTTATATCATATAATAATTTATTAATTTATAGCGAATTCAAAGATAGCACATAAATCCTAATTATTTCTTATAAATATTTGTAAAGAAATATTAACGTATGCAACTAATGCAAAACTATGCATTTGCTAAATAGAGAAGAGAAACTAATGAGAAACCTGAGACGCATATTATTAATTAACATAATACAGATCTATTATTAAAAAGTTACTTATTTTTTGTATGAGTGATGGACGTTTTAAAAGTCATCTGGAAAGAATCAAAATAAGTCTTTTAATAATAATGGATAACAACAATTTTGTTCTTATTTAATTATTTATATTATTTTATTTTTTAATTCTTTTTTAACAGAAAATTGAAAGAGTTTTTAAAAACTAATTTTTAAACTTTCTTAATAGCATCCATAATATTTTTAGATTTTATGAATTAATTATTTAAATATTCACTAAAAACAGATTTCAAATGTCACAAACAACAAATCTTTTATAAGAAATTTACTATTAATGGAATTATGAGAGCAATGTAAAAATGTGTTAATGTGACACACAATCAGTCAAACTTTCAAAATTTTAACGTTGAAAATCGCAAAAATACGAACATCACACGTTTGCGCAAAATAACAGGCAATAGATTTTAGGCACAATTCATCTCGTCGCATCGTCTCGCAATAGCTTTACTTCTCTTATCTATTTCACGAGTTATGCTCGGTCTCTATATTTCTATGTCTATGCATCCCATCATTCAAGTGTACACGGAAAAGAGATTTTAAATTTGGAAGAATCAAATGTTGCGGATGTTGATATGCAAAGACAAGAACAATTTAAACAATAAGAGCAGATAGAAAATGATAGTTAATCTGAGGACGACATTTCAAGTGATGACAATAATGCAGATTAGATTTTTATTACATTTACTAATATATTTTAGATTTACCAATATATTTTTAAATGGATATAACAATACAAAAATTCATATATATACGAGGGTCACTATTTATATTTCGGGAATAGGAACAAAAACAAATAGTTAAGCTGCGAATATATTTTTATTGTTTTTCAAAGTACTCGCCACGATGATCGATACACTTTTGCATGCGCTTAAACCAATTTTCAAAGCATTTATTCCATTCCGAATGAGGTATCTCCAAAACATGATTTTTGAACGCTTCAATAGCTTCTTCGGGCGATGAAAATCGTTGACCACGCAGTTTATTCTTCACGGATGGGAACAAAAAGAAATCATTGGGTGCCAAATCAGGGCTGTACGGCGGATGACCCATCAATTCGATGTTTTGAGTGCTCAAATAGTCTCTTGTTTGAGCCGATGTGTGAGAGCTCGCATTGTCATGATGAAGAACAATCCGACGTCTCTTGTTTGTTTTCCTTATTTCACCGAAGATTTCTGGCAAACAGATGGTTGTGTACCACTCAGAATTTACTGTTCTATGATCCTCTAGAGGCACTGTTGCAATATGACCAGTTTTTCCGAAGAAACAGGCCACCATTTTCTTTGAAGTGCTTCGTGCGCGAACAACTTTTGTTGGATTTGGTTCATCTTGGAACACCCATACAGTCGACTGCTGCTTACTTTCGGGCTCATACGAATATATCCATGATTCGTCACCTGTCACGATTTTATAAACGTCTTTTGAAGCACCGCGATTGTATTTCTTAAGCATTTCTTTGCACCAATCGACACGAGCCTTTTTTTGAGCGATTGTCAAATTATGTGGGATCCAACGCGAACATAACTTTTGCACAGCTAAGTGTTCATGTAAAATCGCATATATGCTGGTGGAACTAATGCTTAGGGATGCCTCAATCTCACAATAGGTTATATGACGATCTTGCTTAATCATTTCGTGCACAGCATCGATGTTTTCTGGCACTACAGTCGATTTTGGACGACCTTCACGAAACTCGTCGGACAGCGAACTACGACCACGATTGAATTCACTATACCAGCGATACACAGTGGTTTTTGATGGAGCTTCATCGCCAAAAGTCAAATTAAGTTGATTGACGCACTCTTGTTGTGATAATCCACGTCGAAAGTCGTAAAAAATCATCGCACGAAAATGTTCACGATTCATTTCCATTTTTTGCCGAGACGAAACTTTCAACTAAATATAAAATAAACAAATAGCGTCCGTATGACAAAATGTTCTGAGTACGTATATCGTCAAAAATGTCAAACTTTACGATGGAACCGTCAGATGGACTCACATGACATCAGTGTTGCCAATTCCCGAAATATAAATAGTGACCCTCGTATAAGTATTCTTATTATCTCATTAAACAATACCAAATATATTTTATTTATGTTTTTAGTTTATTTAATTTACTAACTACGTATTTGTTATGTTACAAAAACTTATGTGAAATTTATCAACTAAATACGTCAATTAAATTAATTTATGTTTATTTTACCAGTTTAATTGTAGAGTTTAGTTAATTTTATTTCTTCTATGCTTTTAAACTTACCAAAAATATGAATTGTTTTTCAATATTTCTTTTAGATGTATTATTCAGATAACCAAGCGTGATGTAGCAAACTATTGAGCAAACTAATGCATTGCATATGTTGTTACATATTTGCTCTACATTTGCTGACATCAAAGTAAAATACGTTACAAATGCAGCTACATGATTACTTATAAATGCAATCAGATAACAAAAAAATGAAAATAAAATATTTATTAAAATCATATGTAATCTGAATAAAAAATTCTTTATAATGTAATTTTTTCTTTATTTTGCTCCTATTTAATGTAATTTTATTAATTTATAGACTTTTGCACAGGAAGAGAGAGGGAAAGGGAGAAAGGGAGGGAGAAAGGGATGGTGAGGGAGAGGAGACAGGGAGGGAGGAAGAAAGGGAGAGGGGCGAGGGGAAGGAAAGAGGGAAGGAGAAAGAGAGAGATGGGAAGGGAGGGAGGAAGGGAGAGGAAAAGAGGTGGGAAAGAAATAGGAGAAAAGAGGGGGAGGAAGAGAAAGAGGGAAAAAGAGGGAGGGAAGGAAAGGAGAGAGGGAGAGAGAGAGAGAGGGAGAGAGAGACCTAGTTATAATTTCTAAATTGCATAGAAATTAATATTAAATGAGAAAAATAACAAAATATTAGAAGTGATATAATTTTGACAATTTTCTTCTATATTATATCCAGATATCAAAATGTTAGCAGAATGTCGACAGTATGACATTCTGTTAGCATAAGTGGTAAGCAAAATCTGGCAGCAGATTAGCGACAAAAACCGAGCAGATCTGCACAATATAGTTGATGACAAATTGGCGGTGGAAACCAAGCAGATCTGTCAAACACAGTCTGAAAGCAGATTGGCGTTAGAAATTGAGCAGAATCTGCAATTCCTTTTCATTTGAATATATGATAGAATTGAATTTTTTCAATAAATATGTGCATAAGTTGTATCATACGTTACTCATAATTCTTTCCATAAATATAAAATTGAATGTATAACATATATTATATTGTAGTTATATCTCACATAGCAATTAAATGTTTAATTTAATAAAATTAATAAAATAAATTTTAAATATAATTAAATTTATGATTATATAAACATAAAATAATATTTAGGCCAACTAAAACGAGCAATAAATTTTTAAGGTGTTCTTTATTTATTTTATACTTTTAAACATTAAGACGAATTGTTTGTTAATGGTTGTGATCACGTTAAAACTTATTATCCAGTGACCAATTATTTGACTTTTTTTACAATTTCTTTCGTTGCGTTTTATAATATTTGTTGATTTACAATTTTTATAATTAATATGTTTTATAATTGCGACATGACATCCGTTATTAATTGCAAATTGTTAATATATTTTATTGCCGTCTGTTTTTATAATATCTATTTTATTATTTATATATCACAATTCTTTTGTCTCACATTTGATGAGAATAGGGATTTTACCGCTTTTATTTGCGCATTTTTAATTGGACTTTATTTTGTACATTATATTTATGATTTAATTCTGTAGATCATTATTCATGTTGTTATTTTTTGCATTGAAGAAGACTGTAGTACAGTCAAAACGTTTGCGGTTTTTTTAATGTTTAGAAGTCAAATAAATAAAGAACACCTTAATAATTTATTGCTCATTTTAGTTGGCCTAAATATCATTTTATGTTTATATAATTTTTTATTTTATACAAGCTTTCAAATTTTGATTTTAAATTTATGATTTATAAAATTCAAGATATATAATTTATAAGAATTAAATTCTCTCTTGTTTTATGCTTTAAAGAGGAAGTAAATATAATAAATAATTTTTTATTTATATCCTATTGATTCTAAACAGTTTAATATTCTTATATTAGACTTGTCAAATATGAAAAGAAAAATATATACTTTAGATCTTTTATTAATAGCCACAACTTGCAAACTTTATCATATATCTATGTCTATCAGAAATTTAATTGCGAGAAAATACATTGCATAGCAATAAGCAAAGGAACTATTAAATAGCTCCAAAATGCAGATCCATGTTGTCAATTTGCCATTAGATTGTGCGTGCACAAATCTTGCTTGATTTCTGCTGGAATCTGACATCAAACTGCGTTGGGCAGATCCTGCTCGGTTTCTGCCGCCAATCTGCTATGATAATTCTACACAAATCCTGCTTATTTCTGCTACTAACTTGTTGTGAAATTATATTAATAAATTTTATAACATTTCTAACAACATTTTGCTATCATTATCTGATATAACAAGTTTTATATACAGTCTGCAGTATTTTTGCTGGCAAAAATATATAGCACCAATTTGCAATACATGCTATTGGCATTCTTGGCTATCTGGGATATATTATAATCCTTTTATAGCTATTTGAACTATTTTTGTAAGTAGATAAAGTGCGTACTACAAGAGAGAAAATTTTTATTTCAAAATTATGTACTAAAAGTACTAAATCAAATAGACAAACAGTGAAATTAATAAATATTTTGAAAATTGCTATACTTATAATATCATATTACTTATAAATTATTATGCTATAATTCTTAATTTTGTTATAATGCGTTTTTCCAGACAGTAAAGGCCTTTCTTCCAATGATGTTAGAGAATAATAAAGGAATATTTTGAAAATTGCTATACTTATGTATAATATCATATTACTTATAAATTATTATGCTATAATTCTTAATTTTGTTATAATGCGTTTTTTCAGACAGTAAAGGCCTTTTTTTCAATGATGTCAGAGAATAATAAAGGAATATTTTGAAAATTGCTATACTTATAATATAATATTATATTACTTATAAATTATTATGCTATAATTCTTAATTTTGTTATAATGCGTTTTTTCAGACAGTAAAGGCCTTTCTTCCAATGATGTTAGAGAATAATAAAGGACACATTGTAAGCGTGGCAAGTTTAGCTGGTCAATGCGGAGTTCCGAAATTGGTAGATTATTGTACATCTAAATTTGCAGCTATGGGATTTGACGAAGCTCTTCGAATGGAACTTGAGGTAACTACAATTTATCCATTGATAAAATCCATGACAAACTGCAAACCTACTCTATATCTTTTAACGTATGAGTTATAATTTATTTGTTATAATGCATACGTTACAGAATTTGTAGTAAAAACGTGCGTTATAGTTATAACAGATGTGTTGTACGGAATAAATGTGCTGATTTAAATATTGTTAAATTAATCGGCCACTATTTTTTATTCTCTATTTTAATATAGTACGAAGGATACGATATCAATACAACAGTCGTGTGCCCTTATTTCATCCGTAGTACCGGTATGTTCGAAGACGTTCAATCAAGGTAAATCTTATAATATTTATGATTTGATGTAATGATTCACAAAAATATTAATCAAGTATTAAAAGAAATTTTAGAAATTTATTTAAAAATTATATTTTGAAAATTGTTTACTGTTACACGCGTGCGCAGATACACACACACACACACACACGCACGCACACACACACACACGCACGCACACACACACACACGCACGCACGCACGCACGCACGCACGCACGCACGCACGCACTCACGCACGCAAAAAAATGTTCCATTTTAAAAGATCCATACAAATATCTCAGAAACTTTGCGTGATATTAAAAAATGTTTCAAGTAAAAGTTATTTGATGTTGAGAAGTTCGTTTGATGATGATCTTTATTTGACTTTGGATCAAAGTTGGAAGTACTTTCAAGGTTAACTTAATTTTTTAAATAAAATATATCGATTTCTTGCAATATTTGACATAAATGTTATCACAACAAAATCTTTACAGAAGAAAAAAACACGCCAAGTATACATATAAAAAATTTGACATTATATGCAAATATGCTTTTGTAAAAATTGTTCCAAATTTGAAAACAAGATGTAAAATATACAGAAACACACAGAGCATTTCATGTCAAGTAAACCATCTTTATTGCAAAGAATTGATCTTTTTCTATTTTTAGTAGCTAAATTTTACTGATATTTTTTTTAAATTGAGAGAGACAAAGAATAGAGGGATTATATTAAGTTGTCTCTTTCTATATGTTGGCTTTATTTTTTTGTCCAGATGTGGAGATCATGTATAACATACTGTAACTTCTAATTATTAATCTTTATATAACTTATTGATATCTTTTTAAAAATTGGAGCAAAAACATATTTTTGAAAAGAAAATGTAGCAAAAATATCAAAAAATTTTAGTATTTTTTGCTCTGTAACTTAAGTATGTGCTATTTTTTACAAAACTATTATGACTTAATCTTAAGCTACTTAACCATTCGTAACTTTTGAATTATTTGAGCAAAACAATTTTGTTGAATCAAAAAGAGCAAAAAATTAACAAATTAATTCCATATATAATTTTATATGTTTTAATAATTTATTTGCTTATTGTTAGATAAATTAATATTCCTGTTTATGATAAGCAATCGATCAATGACAATCAAGCATTTTCACAATATACATTGAAATTTGAGATTAAAAATTAAAGATTTTTGAGTAGAAAAGAAATTTTAACTTCTTTTTATTCTGATTCCAATTTTTAATTTGCACGGAGTTTAGGAAAAAGCGGCGAATTAATTGGCTATTGTGTCGCTTCTTGCGAGGTACGCATTTATATAAACTGTTATGATTCAACGTGTGCCTGCATTGTTTTGATTACACACTCTTTTAACATATAATACATATATTTGTATAGCGTGATTCCCGGGAGGTTGGCCGCCGTAGGCGGCAGGAGGGGGCGAAACCTCCCCCTAATATTATTATAATTATATTTATATCACACATTTTATTTTTATCGTGTGTTACCACCATGTCGTGACAGTAAGCTATACTCAATTTTTGCTGTATTTCTGCTCTTAAGACTGAAGTAGATTAAGGTAGATCTATCCTTGTCTTGTGTTTGCACAAATTTCTATACAGAATGTCAGATAATAATCGCTCCACCCGTCATATGCAGGTAAAGCAGATTAAATCAAATAAAAAGATCTACCGTTTTGCGATCTTCGTAATGAAATCAGCCAATTCTCACGTCTACAAACATGCGACGAAAATAAACAATTTAATGTTTCGCGGTTATTAGATATGACGAAATATTGGAACAATAAGCCCAGATTTGGGTCGCGTACTAATGATACCATATTTGGAACACACAAATAGTAAAACAGATACAAAGACAAACGAAAAAGAAACACACATACGTAGTTTTTGTTTGTGTTTGTATTCCTTCAACTACTTAGTTTGATGTGTGACCTGAATCTGGCATCATTGCATTGGGATTAAAATAAAGTTTATTTATATTACGCTTACCAATTGGTAATATTGGACTGTCTTTTCTCGCTGTGCTCTTATAAGCGACCGATCTTTTTAATTAATTTTTTAGTAATTATTGCAAAGATCGCAAAAAATTAGAAAAACTTTTCTACTCAATTTAATTCGCTTTATCTATTCATAATGGATGGGACAATTTATTACCAGATATCCTGTATGGAAGTTTGTGGTTTGCAGTCACATCGTAATTAACATAATAACAGCATGCTATTATATGAATAATTAATATTATAAGAGTAATTAATATATTATAAGCTATTATAAAAGTAATTAATATAATAACAGCATGCTATTATAAGATGTTATGCTGCATTCTTATCATATTTTTGCTATCACAATGTGACATCAGATCATGTTTAATTTTTATTCCTTTTTTGTGTGTAATAGATATGATAAACTTTACTTAAAATTTCGCTACTATATCTGCTGTCAGAACATAACAAATAATAGTTAATGTGTGTGTGGTTATATTTTCATTGTTATATCAATAAGTTATGCTGTGTGTGTAATGTGTGTGTGTAAAGTTGTGATTAAATTTTTTGTTGACACATTATTGTCATATTCCTAACATTTTGCTATCTGAATATTTATTTGTACTTTTTCTCTATTTATTTAAATAATTTATTTAATTTTAATATTTTATGTAATTTTTAAGATATTTAATAGAAATACATGTACACTACTTAAAACAAAATAGGAAACTTTTCCTATCTTAAAAATTGTATTTTTAAATTACTGAAACGACGAAAAATCATCACAAATAAAAAATTTAAAAAGCATTTTAAAACAAAGTTTTAACGCGACATCAATTTAAAAAATTTTTTTTATCTTCCCGTTCTATGCTTTAGAAAAGAACACATTGATTTGTTTCTCAAAATTACTTTTTTTGACACTTTGAATTTTGATAAAAAAATTTCTTTTTGAAAATTTTACTCAAATTTTATAAACTACATTTTTCCTATAAAACGCTTTTTTAAAATTTTTTGCTACGATTTTTTTTGACTGAGTTACATAATCTTGAAAAAAAACCTGTATTTTTTTAGAGATAATGTCGATATTCAACGAAAAATCATCATAACCAAAAAAAATTAAAAAACTATTTTAAAGTTTAAAAAATCAACTTTAACGCGTTGTCGGTAATTTTACAATTTTTTTTATTTTTCTTCTTCTGAAAAGTACAGATTTAGTTACAAAATTGTGTAACTCGGTTTAAGAAATCGTAGAAAAAAATAGCATTTTGTAGGCAAAATATTGTAATTTATGAAACTTGAGCAGAATTTTTTGAAAAAAATTTTTATCGAAGTTCTGAGTGTCAAAAATATGTAAATTTAAGGAATATAAAACATGACCTTTTTTTAAAGCATAGAACGAAAAGATAATTTGTAAAAACCATAAATTTCGCGTTGAAGTTGAAACTTCAAGTTTTAAAATGCATTTTCAATTTTTAATCTACGATCATTTTTTATCGAATTTCAGCGATTTGAAAATAACAGAATTTTTAGAATAAGAAAAATGTTCCTTACTTTTTTTTAGTAGTTATTTCTTATTTGACGTAATTATTTTAAACAGCTAGCTATATGTTTATATAAATATAATGAGATATATTCCAACTCTGTGTAATATAAATTTTATGTAAATGTAATGTAGATATATTCCAACTCTGAGTCCAAACGCCGTAGCTGACAAAATCATAATAGCAATGAGATGCAACCAAAAATATGCCATTATTCCAGGCTACTTACAAATTCTGCTAGCTTTAAAATGGTGAGTAATTTATAAAATTGTATGAACATGAAATATGTGTCCGATAATAATCATCCCTATCTTTCATATGCAAATAGAGTAGATTAAACCAAATAGAAACCTCCTACGAATAGAATCCTCTATTATTGTTTTGTGATTTTCTTTGCAATAATTAATGAAAAATTAAAAAAGAACAATTAATCCATGCAAATACAAGCATGCGGCAGAAAAGACATCCCAATGTTTATCGCGATTGCTAAACGAAGCGTTGAGAGAAATGTACTACAGATGACAATGATTGTGTGTATGTGTGTGTATATATATATATATACACTAGTCAAAAAAATTATCGCAACACGCAATTAATATCAAAATTTCGCGTAAATTCAAATAAGCGTATCTCCACGAAAAATTATCGTATTTAAAAACTTTTTTTTGTTTTAAAGGGTGAAGTCTCTATTTTAAGAAACTTTCGTTCAATTTTGATTTCATCGTCTTCCCCTCTCTCCATCCCTTTAAAAAGTAAGATGTATTTTTTTTTAAATTGCAAAATTTGACGAACTCTACGGGGTGAAATAAATTTTTTTCGTAAATCTTATTCAAATTTTTGTAAAATATAGATTTTTTCCTACAAATTAAAAAAAAAGCAAAATTTGTACAATTTTTTGGGCAGAGTTACGACATATCAAAGTTATCTATGTATTTTTGTACAATTATCACCAGCATTAGCGATACCCGACGCGCACCAACGATGATTGCGCGACAAATTGCTAATAAAGATCTCCTTTAAAGAATCAGTGATCAAATAATTAGAAGACGTTTACGTAAACGTGGTTTAAGATCGCAAGTTCGACATTTTCCTCTTCTAATGTATGAAAAAAATGTATGATCCATACATTTGAAGAGAAAAATGTTGAACTCGCGATTTTAAACCACGTTCACGTAAACGTCTTCTAATTATTTGATCACTGATTCTGTGAGGGAGATCTTTATTAGCAATTTGTCGCGCAATCATCGTTGGTGCGCGTCGGGTATCGCTAATACTGATAATAATTGCACAAAAATGCATAGATAACTTTGATATGCTGTAACTCTGTCAAACAAATCGTACGAACTTTGCTTTTTTTTAATTTGTAGGAAAAAGTCCATATTTTACGAAAATTTGGATAAGATTTGCGAAAAAAAATTTATTTTATCCCGTTGAGTTCGTCAAATTTTGCAATTTTTTGAAAAAAATACACCTTACTTTTTAAAGGGATAGAGAGAAAGGGAGAGAATAAAATCAAAATCGAACAAAAGTTTCTTAAAGTAGAGAGACTTTCCCCTTTAAAACAAAAAAATTTTTTTTAAATATGATAATTTTTCGCGGAGATACGCTTATTTGAATGTATGCGAAATTTTGATATTCATTGCGTGTTGCAATAATTTTTTTGACCAGTGTGTATAAACAGCATCATTAATGCTTTTCCATCTGCAAATAGCCACGTTCGAGTTAAAAATAGCTAGACATATTGCGTCTAATTATTTATCATAACTATAAGTTCTTGAAGGACTCAACATTATTTCGGAACAATTATTTTGACAGCTCTAACAAGTAAAGGTACCCAACTGTCACTTACAAATTTTAATGAAACTTTGCACACTTGTAAAACTATGCAAAATAATAAACACGTACTTTTTTTATCCGCGGAAAAGCGATTTTATGGGCAGAAACAACCCCTTGTATATATGGGGTATTTTTCACGTTATATTTTTGACGATTTTTTTGAAAAGATTGAGGTATTATAGGGTTTTTTATCGAATTCAAATCTGTCATAATTTAAAAATACAAAATGGCTGATTAAATATGGTGCCCATTCTTTGTGAATAAAAGAAATTTTTTAAAGGAAATTGAGACAATGTCAATGGAAATAAACGTTTTTAAGTTTTTCAGGCTGCTAAATTAAATTTAGTAACAAATTAGAAAGATACAAATATTTCGATAATGTATATACTTTGAAGTGTTTCGATTAGAAATATCTACTTTTTGAGTAGAAACATTTGTACTGAAAAAATCTTGAATGTGCAATGACTCTTTTGCCAGTTTATCTACATGTTTATTATCCTATGCCTTTATGGCTGAATTTCCAATTTTTATACCTAGGGTATTCCACGAGAAATCGAACAGTTTGCGACTAGAAAAGTTTTCGCTCAAATAACTATGGCGGCTCAAAATTTAGGTATCAGTGTAATCTTTTGAATGCCTTGTGACGCGTTTAAAAATTAACACTAGCTGATTTAATACGGCGGCTAAAACACAAAATTGTAGAAAAAACTGAACAATTGATCAGAAAACCAAAAAATATTATTTCTGCCATTAAATATTCTCAATTAGTATAGCTTAAGTAAGACTCCACGTAGCACAGAATGTCTTGTGAATATAAAATGAACATCCATGGTATATCTAATATGAGACATCCATCAGTGGATCATATTTAAATGTCCATAGAATGTCCAGTTTGGATATCCAATCCCATATAACATAAAATTTCCGTAGAATATCTTTATTTGATCGAAATTATCTCAAATATACATATATATTTATAATTAATCAGATTAAATTTTTCTGAGGATTACCTGGAGGATTACCTATAAGAATATCTCCTACAGCACAAAATATTGTTAAAATATTGCATAAATATTTCCATATTACGCCATATTACAAATATATTGCAGTAATATTATGCAAATATTATAAGTTAATTAATATTTTATTGGAAACATTGCAAAATATTACTGCTACATTATATCACATCTCTAATAGCACAATATATCCGAAGGAGATTCAGAGGATAGCTAAAAAATCCTCTCAACATACTCTGGAAGTCTTTTGAACGTATTTCGGATATGTGTGCTCTTAGGGACAGTTCTTTCATGTACCGCTATGCGCCGCACGTGAAGTTATCTCACATTTAAATTTTAGTCATGGGATTATATAAACGCAAAAAGCGGCTATTGCCATTAGAACTACTTATTTTTATTAGTTTAATTTTATCTAATGCGATCCCAATCCAGGGAACTCAGATATTAAACTGATTGTTTAGAAATATTGAACAAATAAATAACAAAAAAAAATAAAAAATAAGAAATATTCTGTACTATTTTATAAATATTCACATTTGCAGAAATATATCAACAAATTCGTAGAGATTACCCTATATATTCAATTACGTTGTGCAATCAAATTATGGAGAGGGGCAGAAAAATGTGACATTTTTGAAAAACTTGACATTTTTTAAAAATTTGATTACATTGTTTTAAAGAACATTAAAAACCATAAAACTTTTATTTGAAACATTTTTTTTATATAGGAGTTATGGAACATAATCGACCAAACTAGCGACTAAATCATTTATTCAATTTCACGACGTTTCGACCGTGTGATTGTGGTCCTTTCCAAGTAAAACACTAAAAATATTTTATTACATAAATAATTATTAGTACAAAATTCACGAAAATACACATATTAATATTATAAAAAACAGGAATTATACAAATAAATTAAGTTACAGTTAACGCATCATTATACAATAGTTGTCAGTAACATTTCTTAAAATTATATAAGTCAATCAATATAAAATTAAACATGATTAAACATCATAACCCGTCGAAGAATAGTCAGATTCTAATATGTTTAAAAAAAAATATTTACACGACTTTAATTATTTTATTATAAACCTCGTTTAGATTCTCCGTATCCTTCTGTGAGTTTATGTTGTTAAGTTTTTTAATGTAGAACATTTCGGCTAACTCTCTTTTTCTTAAATGTTT
Organism: Nylanderia fulva; assembly: GCF_048542155.1. Classification (NCBI taxonomy): domain Eukaryota; kingdom Metazoa; phylum Arthropoda; class Insecta; order Hymenoptera; family Formicidae; genus Nylanderia; species Nylanderia fulva. The sequence goes on along the minus strand of NW_028190173.1, from coordinate 43,359 downwards.
TTCCGTAAAATGTTAAATTTATTCCAATCAAAATCATGTTCAAATTCAGATTGGTGTTTACTTATAACCAAATGTGAACTATGATGCAATTTAATATTATTACAATGCAATTGCAATTTTTTTTATATCTTTTATCGTTTCGACGGTATTAGCTCAGGAATTAGAAAAACTGATTTTTTCAAGGGGGTGGTTTACCCCCTAAACGTCGAGATACATCGCTAAAAAACACGAGTTTAATATTTTTCAATATTCTACAACATATTCAAGGCTCATTAAAATCGCTGAGGGACACTTCCGACCGTTTCCTTGTAAGTATTAAACAACCCTTGGAGTAGACCAATTGTAGTTAGATGTAGGTTAGATGTAGTACTAAACTACCCTTGGGGTAGACCAATTGTAGTTAGATGTTGTAGGTTAATACCGAAGGCGAAATTAAATGATTTCTATGAGAAGTAGTGACTTTCATAAAATCTAATATTTTTTTGCAGGAAGACCAAATTAAAATTTAGATAAAATTACAATAAATAGGATCTCAGAAATGACGTTATCAAAGATACCAATTAAATCTAAAAACACAGCACCTATATAAAGTTGTAAGTTGTAAGCAATCCTAATATCTACGATTAGAATTGCATTATTGTCTGTGCAGAATCTTCTTTTAAATCCAAATTATTCTAAATCTAAATTAAATTATTTCCATGTATAGTGGAAGGCTAATATTTGGTACTATTTAATTTTTTTGATAATCAACTTTTCAAAAACTTTGTATAAATTATTTTGTATAAATTTGCCAAAGAGATAAGTCTCAAGAAATTTTTGTTATTTCTCGATTTCGGAATGAAAAGTAGTTATTCTATTGGTGCGAAAAAGAGCCATTATTAAACAAAAATAAAATCAATATATGCAGTTCAAGAGGACATCTTTTAATAATCTTATTCGAAATGAGGTCGGATCCAAAAGCAGAATTAATCTTGAGCGACACTATGACTTTTTTATATCCTATGATTGTAAAAGGGATGATTGTAAGGATGTTGTTATCTATTTCATCTCTGGTAAATTCTATATTACTAATTTCTTCTAGGTTGTTAGCATCAATAAGATAAGGAGAACTAGGGCGAGCAATCTTGTTAAATGCTTGATTAAATGCTTCTTTATTTATGCTAAAGTGATTATAATTGTCTTATATTATTGGTTTCTCGTGAAGAATGCTGTAATAACTTTCCATACTTTATTGATAGGAGTACCAAATGATAACAAAGAACAGAATTCTTGGAAGGAGCATTTCTTTTTCTTTTGTTTTTATAAAATTTTTCAGGCATCTTTACCTGCTTTATAATAATTATTTAAATTATGTAGGGGAATGTTTAAAATTTTTAAATAAGAGCCTTTTGTTTTAAATGGCTGAGTTACATTCGTCCCATCAAATTGCAGGAATTTTTTTACAAGTCTTATTTCTAGAGTGTTTAGTAGTGCGTTCCAGCTTTTGCATCATAAATAACACTTATCAATCTATTATAGGAAGAATTGAAAACTCCGTTGAAAATTGATTGATCAGAAGATAATTGAACGCATTTAGTCTGGAATAAATGCCAATCAATGTTTGATGTTTCAAAAGTTAGTTTTTCGAAATAAGTATTGTTTGTTGTCAATCGTGGGAGAAACTAGAATGGTATCTAATGAGGAAGCTGATGAATAGTTGAAGGAAATCCACGTAGGTTCTCCGTTGTTTAAACATATTAGATTATTGTTAGAGATGGCTAATTCCAATTTTCCGCCTTCTATATTGGGACCTTGTATATAGTTAGATCATAAGATATATTTTTTTCTAAAAATCACTTCCAATAATAATAGAATCAAATACGATCTTACATACAGGTCCTGAAAATGGTTCGCTTGTCGATCTCAAAATTATTTCGACTTGTGCTCACAGAGTGGCGCAGCAATCGAGGAAAGCAGAATGTGCATGCGTATTTTATCCACTTTTTAAGGATGTATCGCTCCTCAAAATGCTTTTCGCAAACAAAATGCATTTACTTTAATTGAATAATGTCAGGAATTGCAATTAGCCATTTTTCACGTTTTTCACTATTTGATGGCTTTAAAAACGGAATACTTTCTTCACATTTTAAAGCCCGTTTGGCATCGTGGTACTATACATCTCATTATTATTTAAACTTCAAATTTTTTATGAAAAAACAAAAACAAAACACATTAACATATGATATTCATACGTTAATGACAAAACACATCAAATGCGTTATTTCGCTTCCATACTTCCCTCGATAGTAGTGACACACTCGATAGTGGCAATCCTAAGTATTAAGAACATGGCCAGTTAAGATGCTAATTTCTATTCTCAAAATTCAACTTTATTTCAAGACCTGTACGTAAGACTGTAGGATAAAATGTTAGAAAGATAAAATAAGATGTTTTCTCAGGCTCTCGGATTTGATATGTTATTTCTATTTCTGGGGAGAGGGCTGTAAAGGGAGCAGATGTAAATATATAAATCCTTAAACCAAATCTTTAAACTAAAGAAAAATTCCCAAAATCATAGGAGAGAAATGGCTATCGGTGTCCATCAATGGGATGGGTTAGATAGTCTAGTCTAGTAGAACAAAAGTGAAGTAATGGCATATAATCAAAATAAGTAAAACAAGTGGGCCTTTTTTCGAGCAAAATTTAAAAAAAATTAATTTATTGTTGACAAATCATACACTGCGGAACGTTTCGAACATTTATTTATGTCATCTTCAGCCGCTAATCCTTACGAAATACTACAAATTGAATTACAAACAAAATTTGTTAAAATTTAAACGATACATCACTTTGTGAATAAAATTTATAAATATTACCTTTAAAATTAATATGTAAATGTGTGCAACATCTTTATAAAAACGTACATAACTCACAAACAACTTATTAGTCATAACAATTAAAACTTAAATAGTATACATTGTTGTTCGATATATATAAAAATTCTCATATATTATTAAAGTCCGGATGTAACGAACCATATCGAGGTCTTACTAATAATGAAATTTATTCGTCAGCTAAGTCGTATTTATATAAATGTAAGAAAACCGACAAAAGACCGTTGTCAACATTATATTTGACATTCGCGTATACAATTAAGTAAGAGAAAATACGAGTACTCCAGATATTCGCTGTCCTCTGTAGCATTTAACCCATTTTTTGTGGTTTGATATGTATTGTTTCTGAAAGTAATCTTTTATAATAATTTTTTTCAAAATCTAGAATCTGGGTATTTTCCCAATCCATATCATGTTTTTCATCTACAATATGCTGGGTTATAACCAAATGCATAGATGGATGCCGTCTTTTATTCGTTGAATGTTGTGGATTTTTGTTTGCAACTGTCTCCCCGTCTGACCCACATATGATGCAGTACATTCTTACATTTGATCTTATAAATTACATTATTTACATTATTGATAAATTAACTTTTTTTAAATTTTGCTCAAAGAAAGGCCCACTTGTTTTACTTATTTTGATTATATATTATTATTATTCGAGCCGATCTTTTATTGTATTTATATTTTTGTTATTTAAGTAATGATCATAACTCGATTGATACATGGAGGTCAAGAGTTTCAGAGTAAATACGAAAAAAATGTAATAAAATTCTATAAAAATTTCAACTACCAGACTAAAAGTATAGATTAAAATATATTTTCTGACAATATTACATCTGAAGAATTTGAAAAATAGGTCGTAACTGTCAGATGTGACGTTCACAATTTTTTAGAACAAACACAAAATAAATTTTAAAAAATATGAAAATATTTTATGAAATCCTTCTTTTGAGTTCTAATACGCACTAGATAATGTCAAATCTATCAAAAGAGTAATCTAACACCTATTAAGTAATGACAACTTGCATCTATGTAAAACATAATAATAAAGGCGAAAAAATGCTGATATCCCTGATCTAGCTGATTAATGTATGAATTATCTGCTATGATGATTTCAGTTTTTAAAGAGCATTTTGCCAGGCTCAGATACAGTTCAAAGATATTTTCTTAAGCCTGTTGCTTCTCATCACCACGAAAAAGTGACTTTCGTTGCAAATAATCCACTTTTGTAGTAACATTTTCGTATTTGCTTTGTAACTCTTAATCTCATGCACCAATAAAGTTATGACCATCACAACTTTTGTTCCATTAAACGAGATCTATCTAAGAACACTAATATATTATTCATGGACACCGATAGTCAGATTTGTACAGGGTGTATAAAAATTATTAGTCACCACTTCGTTAGCTAATTCTCCTGTTCATGTTCGGCAAAAATCACCCCCAATATGGCCCCACAAAATTTGTCAAAATTTTTTATTGCGCAAAAAAATCTACTCATTGAGAGAATCAAAAGTCTCAGAGGAACCATAGGTCGCAAACGTGTCCTTATAGGTAACCCAAAACGTTAAATTAACAAGTTAAAGAAATGTTAGAAAAATTATGGATTATCTTGTGACGTTCAATTTATTGAGCTTCTCTCATCAATATTTGTGACAAAATCACATATCCTAATTATTTTTAACTTCATGATTTTTTTCACTTATAAGGACACACATACGGCCTATTAATCCTTTCAATGAGTAGATCTTTTTCATGCAATATAAATTTTGACAAATTTTGTTGGCCCATGTTAGGGATGATCTTTGCCGAACATGAACAGAAGAATTAGCTAACGAAGTGGCAACTAATAATTTTTATACACCCTGTACATTCTCCTTTAAGGACTAAGGATTAATTCAATGTTGTTTCTTTGGTATATGTCATCAATGCGGGCATCTTTGATTGGTAGGAATCTAAGCTCGTTTCTTATTAAAATGGCTACTCCACCAACTCGTGGTTAGGTCCACCATATTACGGTTATAAGTAAATAATTTGTGATAAAGAAAAATTGGATTTGTTATCCAGTATTCTTGTTTCGCATAGAATAGCAATATTAATATTTAATTCATACAGAAGAAAGGTGATACGTAAAATGCTTTTTGGTAGAAAATGACAATTCCTCGGAGTATATTAGAAAGTCTCATAAGTAGTATAAAAATATTATAAAATATTATAATAAAAGCTTAAACAAGATCAGCCTTATTGAGAAAAGTGAAACCTATTTCAATAAAAAATAATAAAATTCTTAATTCGATCAATAACTGGCTTAAGTTACTAATATTCCTTTATTAATTAATAACACATTAATTAAAAATACAACGTTGCGACCATTAAATTTAGTCTTTTTCAAGTGTTGTTAATAAATCATAAATTACAAATAATCGTTTTACTAAACGAATTGAATTTAACATGTGATTAGGATCATATAGTCCAACACTGATCGTTGTGTTTTAATTTATAAATGAATATTAGTAACTTAAGCCAGTTATTGGTTAAATTAAAAATTTTATTATTTTTTATTTTTATTTTCACTGGCGATTAAATATTAATTCTCATCACTATTTTAGATAAGATGTGTCGGTAAATTGGTTTAATTGAGTTAATTTTTTTTTATACTCGGATATCCAATTTATTAGGATTTCTGATTGTGACTTTTTTAAAGAGAGGTTATTATCTTAACTAAAATAAAATAAAAATTGTATATAGATAGTAGTATTATTGTCAGAAATAAGTCAGTTGGAATTACTATTCGAAAAGAAATTATTAGTTTAGTTGTAATATATATTAAGTTGGTCAATATTAACAAATTCTTTTGCGTTGCAATATACGAGCCTTTTGTTTATATTTTTCATGTTTATTATGTTGTAATAATTATTGTTATTTTTCCTTATTATAATCAGATTTAGAATCTTTATTAAACGAGGATGATGAAGTATGGGAGAAGTGAGAAAGAGGAGGAGAGGTTGCCCACAAAATTATGATCAAAGAAGCTAATGGAGGCAGAAATGGGTTCCAAGCTGTTATCCTCCATCAACGATCCTTTTCTGATTTCCTTTAATATTATTGGAGAGAAAAGATGGAAAAGTATTGTAAATAGGGATGATGCGGTAAATAGGAATTAATGAAATAGCGTGGTAGTTAACAGAGAATTTAGAAGGAGATGATAATTGAGGTGGAAGGAGGGAAAGGTAATTTTTTGGACTACATGAGCATAAGAGGATTTGTTATTATGATTAGAGAGTTGCGGAAAGAATTCACCGAGATAGAGGGATATCCCATACAGAAAACGAGGCCACACTGAAGTGAGGTTGCTCAATGTCGGTGTGTCTGTGTGTGGAGTGTGATTTCCACACCATCGACATTGAGCAACCTCACTTCAGTGTGAGAGATATTGTGAAAGGCCATAGTTTGATTAATTTTTATTTAAAGAAAATGGGACAGGAAGGGGTCTTATAGTCCAACTCTTTGAGTTTGAATCTTCTGCAGTTAATGCAAAAAAGAATTTGAACTGTGCATTCATCTTCAATGTAAGAACTAGTAGCCTTACCGCATCTGACACATATAATATTACTGTTTGCTGAACGACTTTATTGTTTTGTTTCTTTTTATATCTATTTACACGGTTTCGACTCCATGTTTAGCTCAATATCACATATCGATGATGACGACCATCCAATCGTAGCCAAACTTTTATAATAGAATCTCTAGTGGAAAGTCTTTATAGAAAGAATCTAAACATCGCATGCTTGGCTATCATATTCAATCAAATAATAAAAATGCTTAATCTATATTACTTTAAAAATGGACAATTGCACAATTTCTTCAAGTTTCTTAATAGCTTCCACGTATACAGGGTGTCTCTAAAGTCTGACCTGGGATCTTTATTTTAAAAACGGCTTTAGATACGAAAAAATATTTCAAACAAAAAAGTTGTTCAAACAAAAGTTGTAGAGTTTTGAGGAGGACATTAGATAGTGTTATTGATTTGACCTTGAATAGTCATTTGAAAGTCACGTAAAAGTCACCTTCAACTTCTTAAATGAAATTACCTATTTTTACAAATTTGTAGGTTTTCTCAGAACTTTCCAAAACCTTATAATAGAGTATTTTTTATAAAGTACTTTTTGAGTTATAAAGGTTTGAAGTTAACAATTTTTTACATAAAATGTAAAATATCTTATAAAATATTCAGTTTTCAGTAATTATATCTTAATATTTTTTTGCACGGAATAATGAGACCAATCAATTGATATAAAGATAATTATAAAATAGATAATTGTTTTAAAAAAGTATTTAATACACAGAGTGATCCTGTAATAGTTAGTCGAAATCAGGAATTGTATTGAGTTCGTCATAAGAATAAAAAAAATTCCCATAAACGTTAGTCCAAAAACGCATTCTTCAAGAATTACGACTTATTTAATTATCAATTTCGAAAAAATTGCGCGGGCAAAGCAAAGCGGAAATATTTCACAAATTGAAAGTACCAATCCGCAGTCAACAATTCATTTGGCGAGTCCCTTCTTAGAGGGTCCCTAGCGTAAGTCGTGTCTTTCTAACACGTGAGTTGATGGGGATGGTTCCCCTCATTACTCTCCTCCCCACTCTCTGTGGTGTGCGAAAGAGAGAGCATGACTTAAGATTCTTGCACAATGCCAGGGCCAGGCAACAGGCAATAGGAATAAGAAATAGAAAATATCAACCAATCGGAAAAGGAGATAGATATTATTCTCTGCTTTTATTGGTGGATATTTTCTATTTCTTATTCCTATTGCCTGTTGCTTGGCATTGTGCAAGGAGCTATATGCACTGTCTATCCTTCAGTCTGTGCTTCACATAAACCATAAGAACGCGCAGTCTATCTTTTAAGTCTATGGTAATTCTAGAGCGTCTAGCAAATGCATAACATTGGGCTATTCCCAGTGAGAAATGATGATCGAATCGACGTCAATTCGTTGTCGGTTCGATGTCAAATTCATCGAATCGATGTCGAATCGATGACGATTCGACCAATCATTTCTCACTGGGTTTTTCCTCGTCGCGCGCTTATATTCAAACCAATTTTTTAAAATTAATTTTTAAAATTATTGTTATTTATTGTAAAGATCAGAAAATTATAGACAATTTTTCTGCTCCCCAGCCAGAAATGATAAATAAATCGACGTCGAATCAACGTTAAATTGATGTCGAATCGATGCCGAATTGGTCGAATCAATATCGATTCGACGTCTTTTTGATCGATCATTTCCCAGTAAGCAAAAAATCATTGCTACAGCGTTATTTTTGTTGGCAAGTATATAGTTTTTAACATTGTATGCAACATCATTATGAACAAACTTTGACATCGATTTAGAGATTTCGATAATATTAAAATTAACGTTTTTAAAATATTTTATTAATATTTTGAGCAATATATGTTATTAAATAATATTTTTAAAACATTTATAAAACATCAGTTAAAATATTTTTTTAGAATATTTATTAATAATATTTAAAACATATATTTATAAAACATTATATCATAACGTTTAGAAAATTTATAATATATAAAATCAACATTATAAAATGTTGATTAAATATTTCTTGCTTACTGGGTTCTGACTGGATCGGTTTAATTCGCTTTACTTACACACAGAATGTGCGGCGATTATTACCGGACACCTTGTATATTTTATATATTTGAAACAGGATATTTCCGTGGCCTTGCGCCGCTATGCTACTTCGCGGATTGGTCAGAGACGCTTCACCGGGCGATGTGGATAGGGAGTCATGTGATTCTGCAGTTGCGATAACGGAAGAAACGTGCATTGTTTCGCCATCGAAGGATCAAAATAGCGGAACCATTCATCAAGAATTGGCTAGACGTATCTCTAGCTCCGAAAGAAAACCTTAAACTTTTTCGTTCCGCTTTAGTTTTAATGTTAAAATATAAAAAATGTGAAAGATATAAATAAATGTTTAAAATAATTGTTGTCAAGTGCACTTTTATTTTGTGTTGCAAATTAAGTATTTTAGTGTATTAATTTTTAGTTTTTTATATTTTGATCTTACAAGTTATATTTTATCGGTTAAAAAATCAATATTACGAATGATTTAATTCAAACGTTAAAAGCTTCCATATACATTGATTTTGATTATATCGGATTACTACAAAATCGTATCAATCGATCTTGAAATATCTTGCTTTGCACAAATTTGAAATGATTTTCATCATTAGCAGATTAATAGTTTGTTATAAAAAATAGGAAAACACATGTAAATATGTTTACCTCTTAGCAATGTAACATCAGTTTTAGAAAATATATAGTAATTTCATAATATTTTAAATGTAATTTAACAACAAAATTATTAATTGATATACTTAAAATTATTTGTGCGATTGCGTGACATTTTATTTTTACTCTAAAATATAGTAAAATAATAGATATATAGTATATAGTGTTAGAAAAATGTGATACTGAACCTGTAAGTAATGTCAGTATTAGATATAAGAATATAAAAATATAAAATATAAGATATATACGAATATAAGAATAATATATAAGAATAATATAATCAAATATTTTTAATATCGTCATATTTTAATATTTTTTCCTGCGTTATTCCGTCACGGTTTCACATTTGTGATCAGATGATCATAACACTATAAAGTGAGAAAGCGAATAAAAGAACAAATTATGTATATTTTCAGTTTTATATAATATACAAACCGTATGTGTTCACACATATACATCCTATACATATATTAATCTGTTCGTTTTGCTCGCTAAAATTATTTGCGCTTGATATGAAATAAATATACATATATTCCTTGAAGAAAAGAGAGGAAGAGGAGAGAGAGAGAGAGAGAGAGAGTGCAAAAAATTTACATAATTGTAGAAATTACAAATAAAACGAACAAATCTAATGCAATTAGAATAAAAATTAAGTAAATGTATTAAAAATAAAAAAAATATTTGATTTTTATCTGTTAAAAATATTAGATTTAATTTTATATTAAAGTGAGACTATTTCTAATTTTTACATATAAAACTGCAGAAATGTGATATCATAATGTTCATTAAAATTATTGATAATTCTATTGAATTTGTAAAGATAATTATTTTTTTGTTGTTGTCTTAATTATAGAAGATATTTGGATTATAAGAATAAATAGTATGATTACGTGTCAAACAATATACAGGGTGTCCCATAATTCGCGAACCACCGCGAATGGGCAGATAGAGCGTGTTAAACTGAACAGAAAAGTCCTGTATCATTTTGTGATATTCGCAATAATTATTGAGTTATTTATTAAAATATCTAAACGAATAAGCAGGTAGAAAGCATTATTTGATCGAGAGGCGGTGTCATGCAGCGAGCGGCGACCAATGTAGTGGCGCCGAAAAGTAAGATGATACTTTTGATACTAAGCAGTACATGCACATCGAGTCCGGCCTACCACTTTCTACCCGCTCATTCGTTTAGATATTTTAGTTAATAGCTCAATAATTATTGCGAATATCGCAAAATGATACAGGACTTTTCTATTAAGTTTAACACGCTCTATCTGCCCATTTGCGGTGGTTCGCCAATTATGGGACACCCTGTATACATCAAGAGACACGGTATAGTGTCTCGCGCCTAGTTAAAGACGTAGCCGACTCCTGCTTTAGAAGCGAGGCACCGTGTATCTTCACGCGAATCGGACAGTTGAGTCTATTATAAATTTCTAATGCTCAATAACGGCTGAAGCAATCGATTTTATACTAGACTTAATCGATAAATTGAGTTCGAATTATATAATAAAAGTGTCTTTTATTTTTGCTCTACGTGATTTGTAAGCAGAGATATCATAATGCAAAGTCTAAATATGAAAAATTTCTTTCAAGAAACGTTCCCGTTATCATCGTTCACGCATACATAGTAGTATCGTGCTACACATATTCACACGTATACGATACATGCATACACGTATATCACGTAAACACACATGCAATAGATACATATAGTGGTAATCTTGTACAACTTTCACGTTGTACAATAGATGGCGCTAGTCCTCTATGATATTAGCAGCATGAGGGATTATGTACCCAGTAAACAGTAAAAAATATTTAATCAATATTTTAAAATGTTGATTTTATATAAATTTTCTAAACGTTATGATATAATGTTTTATAAATATGTTTAAAATATTTTAATAAGGGTATTAATAAACATTAAAAAATATTTTAATTAATGTTTTATTAAATGTTTTAAAAATATTATTTAATAACATATTGCTCGCAAAATATTAATAAAATATTTTAAAAACGTTAGTCAAAATGTTTCCTAAATGTTATTAATATGTTTATTATAATATTTAAAAAATATTACTCTCTTAATATAATACACAACAATAACAATTGACATTGCTTTCAAAATATTAATAAAATATTTTAAAAACGTTAGTCATAATGTTATTTAAATGTTATTAATACGTTTATTAGAATATTTTATTGGAAAGCATGTTTTTCGATTTCGGACACTCGTGTACCTCGTGTCTCGTACCAGTGTGCTACGTGCTCCCACGATATCTCAGTATTTTCAAGATATTATAGTGAATTTTTACGAATTATTACAGCGCTGCATGAAAGTAAAGAAAGTGTTTTTTGGTGTTAGTAGCATGTATTATAATCTTGTAAGTATAAAAAGATAGTTGTCGATATTTTTAATTACCGAAGGATGAATAACGTTATTCATGGTTGTCTTATAGTATTATGTAAGGAATTTTTTTGAAGCAGCGATTTTCCAATAGCTACACTACTGCTCCAGATCCCCACTTGGTCTTCGGCTCTACTCTCACCGATCGACGGTTTTCGCGCCTCGGCGAGAGAATACGGAGAGAGCGGATCGATATCGACACACTTGATTTTTGCTTCAGTAAAGCAATTGAGATATTAACCGGGAATTAGATTGCAAGATCGCGTTTCGGGAACTTTGTTTACTTTTGGCTAATACTTCGCATTTGTTCCGGATATTTCGAACCAATTGTTAGATTTTGAAATCATTGTCTTTATATCTAATTTGTACTTCTTTTCTTTTTTCTTATAAAACGTTATCAGTATCGACTAAGTTGAGTCAAATACTAATTACACATCAAATATTAAATTCAACTCGTTGCTTTCTTTGATAGTAAACCTTTTCAATCTAATTTATCCTGATTCGAGAATAATATTATAAAATATTCCTTACGGTAGTATAAATTTCAAAAGTGGGATTCGAGGGCTACGTGTCTTTGGATTATTGTAATTCGCGTTCCGTTAGATCGCATTAAATATTTCATATCTCAGTTGTTTGAACTGTTCGCGCATTCACACCTTGTCTCCTAGTCACTGGTCGACAATTTAAGTGAATAAGAAAAGGAACCGATTGGTAAAAAGTTTGAAAAATTATCGGTCAGTGATTTATAGTGGACACGAGAGTACAGAAGAGCCAAGCTGAACAAATGGAGCGAGAGAGGCTGGAACAATTGTCGTTAGAAGAACTGAAGGAAGAGGCGATTTGATTAAAATTATCCGCCTTAGCGAACAGGGATCAACTAATCGACATTCTTTGGACCTACTATGAGCGCAGAAACTCCTTAGAGGAGCTGGCACAAACGAAAAGTCAGCGAACAAAGGCGTCTACATCAAAATCCGTGCAAAGTAGTACGGTGGTTAACCCTGGTGCGGGTATCGCTCCCACTATCTCATCGATCACTGCAGAATCAATCAATATGTGCTTGGAGCAACAATGATTTATGATGGAAGAGATAAGGATTCTCTCACAGCAAGGCCCTTTAAATACTCCAAACTCCTTGCAGGAACGAGACAACCCGGAACCAGCACGATCTCCAGTCATCAGCTCCGCATCACCAGCTCAAACGATTAATTTACTGGCCCTACAGATCCCGGAATTTGGAGAGACAAAAGAGGAGAACATCCAAATGTGGATTTCAAGGGTGGACAAGTCGCCCAGATTCACCGAACGACGTTACCCTACTTGCGGTCTCGAGCAAATTGGTAAAGATAACGAAGAGATGGTACTATCTACAAGCAGGCGACGTTTTGGAATCGTGGGTACGACTCAAACAAGAGATATCCAGAATGATCGATCGTAAAATCTCGTTCACGGTGGCCATGCAAAAGATCGAAACAAGGCGCTGGGCAAAGAATCCTTCGACTAATACTCGATGGATAAAATAGCGCTAATACATTGATTAAATTTGCCCGTCAGCGATGTCATTAGCCTGCTAATTGGCGGAATCCAGCAGGAATCATTGACGGCTGCGGCACTGACATTGCCCTCATATACGCTGAACAAGTTCTTGGAAGCCATGCAGAGAATTATAGCTGGCATGGAACCTGAGAAGAAAATTCAGAGTCAGCAAAAACCGGCAAAAATCATGGAATCACGTGCAAAACCTGCGGGAAGAAGGAACACTCGCAGCAGGAGTGCAGGAGCGGCGAGAAAACTTACAAATACTGTAAGGGCACCGGTCATTGGAAGGCAGACTGTCTCCAGCTGAAGCGGAAGGACCAAGCAGCGACGGCGCCTATCACGTCCCCGATGGCGAAGACACCGCAATCAGCGCAGACGATTCATAGTCGTCTCTGTAGTTGGCTACGGTCTTGGAGACCCAAAGACGAGGAGAAATGTACAGATAAGTTACATTTAGACGGTCCTATAATTAAAATAAGTAGTTTGAATATTGCATGTTCGCTTAACGCGTTAATTAACACCGGGAGTCCGGCTTTGTTTATTGCACTTGGTAATTTAAGAAAATTTGCTGACGTAACTAAAGAAGACTTAGAGCCAGTTGACTGTAAATTTCATGCAATATAAAGAATTCAAGATAAAGTCGAACATTTGCTTTGAAAAATTTGGAGAAAAATCATTTGAAATAATGTTGTATGTTGTCGGTCCAGATTTCGCGGAAATCGATATTATAATTGGCGATCGCGATTTATTTGAAAAATATCAACTAACGTTGATATACCGTGCAAATAAGCCAACCCCAACTTTCGCTTAGTTATTATTCAATTCCGACGTTTGTTATACCGATATCACAACGGAAACTATTAGCTGATAACGATTAGCAAAATAGATTGTGATTTGAACGCGAAATCTGAATTAAAAGAAATAATTCTCGGATATGAATTGTTGCAAGTACCGGTAGTCGAGGATGACTACACGGTGTCAGTAAATTTAAAAGATTTCTCAACTTATGCTTACGCGCCAAGAAAATTCCCGTATCAGGAAAGGTTGCAGATTCAAAAAATTACTGACGATCTTTTGTCTCGCGGAATAATTAAAGAGAGCATTTTGCCTTACTACGTGCGTATCGTCCCCGTGAAAAAGAAAAACGGAGATTTACGTCTAATGCGTCGATTTGCATCCGCTGAACGCGCGCGTAATAAAACAGAAATATTCGTTCCCGCTAATAGAGGATTGCTTAACTCGATTAGAAAATAAATCGATTTTTACGTTGTTAGATTTGAAGGACGGATTCCATCAAATCAAAGTCCATCCGGATTCTACTAAGTTCTTTTTTTTCGCGACGCCCAATGGGCAGTTCAAATACGTGCGATTACCATTCGAATATTCGAAAGCCCCGCCTGAATTTCAGAAACGCATTGTCCAGATACTACAGGAGTTAATTCGCGAGGATAAAATCCTAGTTTATATCGACATTTTGATTGCATCAGCTACAGTAGAAGAAAATCTAAAAGTATTAACACAAGTTTTATTAACTTTGAAAAAATACGGCTTTGAACTAAATTACAAAAAATGTCAGTTTTTAAAGAAGAAAATTGAATACCTTGGATATATAATTTCATATAATTTAATTTCTATAAGCGATCATCAAACTACAGCAATAAAAGCATTTCCAGTGCCAAATAATATTAAAAAACTGCAAAGTTTTTTGGGTTTGACAAATTATTTTTGCAAATTTATTAAAAATTATTTACACAAAGCGAAGTCGTTATTTAACTTGCTTAAAAAATCTATTAACTTTACTTTTGATCAAAGCTGCATACAAGCGTTCGAATTATTAAAAGACGAATTAACAAAGTATTCTACATTGCGTTTATATAATTTAGCGGCGCCGACCGAACTCCACACGGATGCAAGTTTAATAGGATTAGGAGCAATTTTATTGCATTGACAATGCGACGCTAAATGGTCACCTATTGCGTATTTTAGTCAAGCGACTAATAAAGCTGAAGCTAATTACCACAGCTTTAAACTCGAAATGCTTAGGCAGTAACTTTAGGATTTCACTTTAGAAAAATTCCAAGTAAGCTAAATTTTTGCATGCACTTTTATTTAGTCGTTATAAATAACATATTAAAAGTCCCCATTATTTGATTGTGAGCATAATATTTTACAACGCGTAAAAGGTGTTAAAAATTGATTATTTGCTAATATTTATGTTCCTATTAATTTTACGACTATAACGTTTATTTTGAAAAATAAAGAAAAGAAAATTCTCTACAAAAAAGGAGTAGTTGTTTCATACACGCAGTCGTTTTTGCTCGATCTAGCGTTAAAGAAGTTTCTTTATCTGGTGATAAAGAAGAATCGTAGATCGCGTTCAGACAAACGGAACAAACGTTCCGCGCAAACGACTACATGTATGAAAAAACTACTTAAGACATTTTTTGTAGAGAATTTTCTCACATTTATTTTTGAAGATAGACATTATAGTCGTAAAATTAATAGGAACATAGATATTAACGAAAAACCGTTTTTTAACACCTTTCACGCGCTGTAAAATATTATGCTCACAATCAAATAATGGGGACTTTTGATATGTTATTTATAAAGACTAAATAAAGTGCATGCAAAAATTCAGCTCACTTGGAATTTTTCCGAAAATTAGCCAAATTTTTTACTAAATTTACTGCACTACTTGCGATTGTTAGGGCAATAGAGCGATTTCATATATATCTTTACGGATTAGATTTTACGGTAATAACAGATTGCAACGCGCTTGTATACGCGATAAATAAATGAATTCGCGAATTGCTCGATGGACTTTGATGCTTCAAAATTATCGATTTAAAGTAACATTGTCCTGGGAAACAAACGTATGACTCATGTAGATGCATTGAGTCGTCAAGTCTTTTTGGTAGAAATATTTCCCCTCGAAAGGCAACTTGAATTCTGGCAATTACAAGATTCGCGTTTGAAACAGATAGCCCGAGAATTAGAGTATGCGGACAACGAGAAATTCGAGCTCATCAACGAGCTTGTATATATTGGAAAAGCGCCCGATCGTTCTCGGTTTGTAGCACCAGAATCGATGATCACGAATATTATTAGGACGTATCACGACGAAATGGCCCATTGTGGCTTGGAAAAAACTGTTCAAGGCATTCTGCCGACTTATTAGTTTCCATCGCTAAGGAAACGAGTGAGAGATATTGACAACTATATTGACAATTTAGACAATTTATATTGACTATATTGACCAGAAAGGTCTTGGGTTCTATTCCCGATTCAGCCGACTTTCGGACCAATATTTTTCTCGCTTATTTCTTTACAGGGGGGGGGGGGGTTAAAAGAGGAACAAGGGAAATTTTGAAATCTCAACCATAAAATACGAATTCCTAAGTTTCTTAATTTTCGCAATAACATCGCGTTTGGCTTTATTGGCCAAGATAGAGGTGTATATTATGTATTTATTTCAAAGAGCTGACTTAATATTCTTAATATATTAACAATTATCTCGTTATCTTTTGGCTAATTCCTCAGTGAATAGATTTGAAGGCGATATAGATAAAGCACCGGAAAAACCGTTTAAAATTATTCATATCGATCATTTCGGCCTGCTACAAGAAACGCCGGACAAATATAAATATATTTTCGCGGTGATAGACGCTTTTTCGCGGTATACGTTTTTATTTGCAACAAAGACAACGAGCGCGAAAGAATTTTGTGCAAAATTAAATTTTTCATTTAATGTTTTCGGGAAGCCGATAAAACTAATCTCGGACCGAGGATTCGCGTTTACCTCAAACGAATTTACTTCTTTTTTTAGATAATTTAAACATAATATTCCACAAGGTAGTCATCGCATTATCTTGGACAAACGGAATAATAGAATAAATGGTTTTCTCAAAAGTAGCTTAACAAAGATTATTAAAACTCCTACGGATTGGAAAGACAAAGTCGATAAAATTCAATGCGTGGTAAATAACACTGTCAACTCATCAATGAAAACAACTCCGTCTGCTGTTATTTAAATACGACTAACACGGTCACAAAGACAAAGAATTTAAAAAATTTTTTCTCAATGCCTGGTTAAATATACAAAACGATATTGTCGTACAAAGAGATATGTCTCGAGATATTATGATAAATATCATCGCAAAGCGACAAGCTATAATCAAGATGACTTAGTTTTAGTCAGAGATCTTCGACCAAAAATAGGAGTTAATCAAAAGAAAAAGGCAAAATATAAAATATTTTACCAGGTCGCTAAGGTTCTGAACAAGAATCATTATGTGATTATGGATATCCCTGGTTTTAATATTACACAAAAGTCATACAACACAATATTATCATCAGACAAATTAAAACCGTAGATAAAACCTGTAGTTAACTCTGCCGATGAATAAAATATGCAGTGTACATTTGTAATAATGATAAGCGTTTATAGGCATTATAAAGTAAACAGAAATTAAAATTAAGAATAATCTTAAGCAATATATATTTATGAATATATTATTTACTTTTATTGTTAACTTTTAAAACAATATTAAAACAAGAATTATATTTTGTTTTAGAAACGAGAATGAAATAATACTCTCTAAAAAAGGGAAATATTGGAACTATCTCCATACACATCCGGGATGAATGTGGACGTTAGGCTGGTCGAGCTGTAAGGAATATTTCTGGAGCAGCGATTTTCCAATAGCTACGCTACTGCTCCAGACCCCCACCTGCTCTCCGACTCTACTCCCACCGATCGACGGTTCTCGCGCCTCGGCGAGAGGATACGGAGAGAGCGGATCGATATCGACACACTTGATTTTTGGCAGTAAAGCAATTGAGATATTTATCGGAAATTAAGCAAAATCGCGTTTTGGGAACTTTGTTCATTTTTGGCTGATATTTCGCATTTGTTCCGGATATTTTGAACCGATTGTTAGATTTTGAAATTATTGTCTTTGTATCTGATTTGTATTTCTTTTTTTTCCTTGTAAAACATTATCAGTATCGACTAACAATAAGTTGAGTCAAATACTAATTACACATCAAATATTAAATTCAACTCGTTGCTTTCTTTGATGGTAAATCTTTTCAATCTAATTTATGCTCTTCGAGAATAATATTACAAAATATTCCTTACAATTATAAATTTTCAATAAAAATACACAAAAATTGTTTGACAATAATTTAATTATTTCAAATATTCTTATAAATGTATATTACACATAATTAAAAAATTAGATTATTATATAAACTTTTCACTAATTAAATTTTTTTTTCCAGAAAAAAAGTGAGAAGAAATAATGCAATATAAAATTAAAATTTAAGTTTAAAAGTGCAATAAGATAAATATAATTTTATTAGATCTTATATTATTTTTTGTTTATATTTTCTCTTATATTTGTATTTTTTTAGTTTAGCATATATGTATATTTTATTTTTTAGTACCTTATAATACATATTTAATCTTATAATATATTATTTGTATTTAATTATGTGGAAATATAAATATATCTTTCTTATACTTTATGTGTGTTTATATTTGATACAATTTATATATTCCTTAATAACAATAATATAAATAATATTTAAAAATACAAAAACATAATATATATTTAGACATTCTATTAATATTGAAATATTGTTGAAAACATGTTATATAAAATATAAATAAAATATTAAAAATTAATAAAATTAATGTTAGAATTAATATTATTGTGATATTATTATTAAGTTGTGTAGATATTGATATCAACGTTGTTTTATTATTGATTTAATATTATGAGAAACATTATCAAAATGTTAAAATAACATTAATGCAACATTATTTGTAAAAACTTAAAAAATGTTATTTTAACATTACCAAAACCTCTAAATCAATGTCAAAGTTTGTTCATAATAATGTTGTATACAATGTTGAAAACTACATACTTGACAACATTATTATGTGAAAATCATTATAATAACATTGTAGCAATAATTTTTTGTGTACTGGAATACATCTCTTGATATCTTTTGACATATACACACATAACATATACGTATCTTTTGATAGTTTATATATAATATACTGTATTTTTTTATATAACAATATCTATTTTCTTGTTACGCAATCATCCTATTATTTTTTCATAAGAATATAATTATTAATCTCTTACGTAATCATCCTATTATTTTTTCATAAGATTAATAATTATCTTCACAATTAATTGTTGATCGCCAGTGACAAAATTTTAACAAATAATAAGATGCAATCTAATTCGACCAAAAACTGGCTATTCATTTATTGAAAATAAGTACACACTACGTTTCGACTCACATTGTGGTTCTTTTCAAGTGCTAGAATACAAAAATACATAATTTGGCAAGCGAAATTAACATTACATTAACACTAAATTTGATCTGTAATACATACTTGTTCTTATTCAGCAATTACATTAATTAAAAGCCATGTATTTTACATACCGAGAAAAATAGATGAAAAAGAGAGATCACCGAAATGTTCTACATAAAAAGACAAACAAATAAAATTAATTTACAAATAGACACTGATAACCTTAGTTCTATTTATGACAACATTATTCAAATGATTTAAAAAACATAATACTAGTCTACAGTAGCTAACAGATTGTCGATATAACAGGACAAATTTCATGTTTCTATTTTTAATTAATGTAATTGCTGAATAAGAACAAGTATGTATTACAGATCAAATTTAGTGTTAATGTAATGTTAATTTCCCTTGCCAAATTATGTATTTTTGTATTCTAGCACTTGAAAAGAACCACAATGTGGGTCGAAACGTAGTGTGTACTTATTTTCAATAAATGAATAGCCAGTTTTTGGTCGAATTAAATTGCATCTTATTATTTATTGATAATTATATTTTTATAAAAAAAGTAATAGGATGATTTCGTAACAAGGAAATAAATTATTATAATATTATAAAAAAAATATAGTATATCACATATTATGTTGTATTGTTGCATATCACATGTATTTAGTAAGTATATATTGCAAAATGTAGATCCTTTTATCTATCTATTTCTTTCTTAAATGCATATTTATATATTGATATTTGCAATTACTTTCTTGATACGTTAGCATTTTAAATTATTCTTTCATAATAATAACTACTTTCTTACTACACTATACCATCCTACTATTTTTTTATAAGTACATAATTATTGATGTAAAATAAGGAAGCGATCTTTATCAATAATAATTATTTATATACTTATGAAAGAAAAAG
The DNA here is from genome assembly GCF_048542155.1 of Nylanderia fulva. Lineage (NCBI taxonomy): Eukaryota > Metazoa > Arthropoda > Insecta > Hymenoptera > Formicidae > Nylanderia > Nylanderia fulva. The sequence continues at coordinate 22,968 of NW_028190173.1, read as the reverse complement.
TACGATAGTAGCGTTGCAGAAAATTTTTATGAAAAAAATAGTAAAATAATAACGTAACATAATAAAAGTAATAAATATCATAAAGTTGCAAATATTATATAAATATATATTTATAAAACAATATGTTTATGATATACTAAACATGTGATATGCAATACTGCATATATGTGATGTACTATATTTATTGCATAATACGTAATTACTTTCTTGTTACGCTATCATTCTATTACCTTTTTTAGAAGTTAATTTTTATTTTTTATATAGGGGAGACCGGGGACAAAAGTAACAACGTTATGAAAGTAACAAGCCTCTTGCCAGCCTACACAACGTGTTAAATAATTTGTATTAGCACAGTAAATGAGTATATTCCAATCCTCTTTCTTCTCAACTAGTCGTTGTAAATGATCGCGCTGGTTGCACATGCAGGATCGGAATATATACTCACAAAAATATTTCTTATTTTAGTTTTCTTGTCTCTGTGTCTAATTAAAGTGTATATATCGATGTAATTATTTGCTGGTGCATTTTTCTAAAATGTATTTATAAATTTCTATAATTGATTTCGATAAGTCTTGCGTCGTTTTTAGATTGTAATGCTTTTATTTCAAAAAATGTGTGGGGGCAAAAGTAACAGTATTTGTACCACAGGATATTCTTAACTAAAATTGTGATTTGGAGCAGATATTGATATCTTGATCTTTTTTGTATTATATAAATAGGTAAACTTATTTAGAGTTAAAAAGTTATAAAACTGCTATGATTTTTAATATAATTATTTTATATAAAACACAATATACACCTCCTTTCTTCACGGCCATAGAGCCAAATGCGATGTTATTGCGAAATTAAGTAAGAAAATTGAGGAATCTGGAAATTTCGTATCCTGTGGTTGGGATCTCAAAAACTCTCCTTGTTTCTCTTTTAAAATCCCCTGTAAGAAATAAGCGAGAAAAATATTGGTCCGAAAATTGGCTAAATCGGGAATCGAACCCGAGACCTTCCGCTTGCCGGGCGAATGCTCTTCCAACTGAGCTATTCAGACACTTACGAAATAATATCTTTCTCAATGCTTTCAACCCCCCCCCCCCCCCCAAGCGTCGTAATTAGGCCCAGACGCGAATAAACAATGATAAGAATATTAACTTTACTAACAATTTTCTTACTTAATTTCGCAATAACATCGCGTTTGGCTCTATGGCCGTGAAGAAAGGAGGTGTATATCGTGTTTTATATTCAATAAAAAAGAGCCGATCTAATATTCTTAATATTCTTATCATAATTATTTTATTACTTAATAAAGAACATTTAAGTTTTTCAAAGAAGATAATTAATTGTTTTATTTTTTGATTTTTATAATAGAAATTATTTAATATTTAATAAATAATCGTATTTTTATTTTATATTCTAAAATAAAAACTAATGCTTCTATTTTTATACTGTTACTTTCGTTCTAGGCCCTCAGGATAAAAGTAACAAAAAATGCACTTGCCGAAAGTTAAAGTAGCTTTTTAAATACCTATCATTAGAAAATGAGACATAGGTATAATAATAATATACCAATAAATGGAGTATCTTAAGATATAATCATTTCTGATATATCTCTAAAGGTAATTGATAATTGACTTAAAATGCAAAAAATGTTACTTTTGTCCCCGGTTTCCCCTATATTTTAACAATTATATATTTATGAAAGAAATAGTAGGATGGTAGTGTAACACAAGAAAATATGAATTCATACATATGTATATACATATATAATAATTATTTTCTTATAACGCTATATATATTATCTTACAATTTCTTTCATAAGTATATAATAAATACAAAAATAAATGATATAATCTTTAAAAACTGACCTTTAAGAAAAAGGTAAAAAGGCTCCTAATATGGATTCACCAGTAGTCAAAATTTACCCATTGCAAACCCATGTAGAATCCTATAAAAAATTAACCATTGCAAACCTATGTAGAATCCTATAAAAATTTAACCATTGCAAACCCATGTAGAATCGTACTTATGTAGAATCGTACTACAAAAGTAATGATATCAAAAAATAAAAAAAATTACGCCAAGTAAAAGTAAAAACTTGTATCAGTAGAAAATTAAAGTTACAAACCTATATGGAGCCGTATAATGAATCAGTAAAAAATAAAAAAATTTTAGTTAAAAAACTTGACGCACTGCTAAGTTTAAAAATTACAATGCACCTTAAAGTAACATTAATTAGTTTAACTACAAAATATATTTTAACTGCAATAAGTTTAAAGTAACAATTTAATTTTCATATTATCATTATAAAAATATAAGTTAATATTTTTTGGCGATTTCTTTTAGTTTCTTTTCTGTTTTCTTTTTATTTTCTACTTTAGATTTCTTCTTCTCTTTTGGTGGTTTATTCTTTTTTATTAGACGTTTTTTCTTCTTTATTTCTAAAGTAGTCTTATTAGGACTGGCAGTTATTATTTCAGAATGCTGTTTTTTGCGCGTCTCCTACTTCCATGCGCGGTCGATGGCTGCGGAGAAATCATTGTTTACACCAAAGATAATTCAGAACCAGTGACGGATGAGTTGTCATTAACAAGTGTTTCAATATTGTGATCTGTATCTTGCGAAAATATTTCTGCTGGGCAATCTTGCAGAGCTTCGATCAGGTGGAGAAGACCAGCTGATATATTTTCTTGATCATTTAGTATGAATTCTTCTACATTAGCAGCATCAGTGTTTGTTGCAAGAAAGTCTATGTCTGTAAATATATTTGGATTTATTGCTATATATCTATGCCCGTGGCACAAAAACCACTAATGCCCTTAGCAATCGATGCTACTTTCATGTAAGCGTTATTGAATAGATCGGCTATTTCATATGGAGTTATTTTCACCAGATTTTTTTGATTTTATATAAAGATCTCACTCTCAATTATATGCCTTTTTCAAAGGACCAAAAAATGTGACATCGAGAGGTTGCATGCGGTGCGATGAGTGAAGTGGTATAGTGAGCATTGTAATATTATTATCTCTACAAAACTCGTAGGCTTCCAGCGTAGCGTGACTGTTATAATTGTCCATAATTAATAATATCTTATTTTCTTCAGAAGCTTTCACAAATTTCTTAAAGTGCTGTAGCCATTTTACAAAAAGTGTCTCATTTGTCTATCCATTTTTAGAACAATCATAAATTGCACCTAGAAGGCCGTCCTTTTCAAGGAGAGGAGAATGACGTTGTCTTGGGAATATAAACAATGGCGGTACAAATGTGCCCGTAGTGCTCATAGCACAAATAGCAGTAATGTTTTTCCTCTCTCGCAAGAAGTAATAGTTCCTACACGTCTCTGTCCCTTCTGAGCTAAGACTTTATTCGATTCTTGAACAGTCAAAATTCCGATTTCATCAACATTAAAAATTTGATGAGGTTCAAACTTATTTTTTTTGTATTACACGTGCATACAAAGTGACATTTTCCATGCACGATTTTTATGCCAAAAGTAACAAATTTCCAACATCGACCTACAATATATTACATACATATGTTTAATGCATTCAAAGCCGTATACAATAGCTTCCCAAGCCGTGGACAATGTATTGCCTACGGGTTTCAGCGCCATCTCGCAGCACACACGAAAAACAACTAGCAAACTACCGCCACTTCGCGCCTTCCCAACACGCATCTAACCTATCAGCTACTCGTATCTCGTATCTCACTCGCTTCACGTAACATATCACCTACTCGCATATCAGTCATCTCTGCGTTACACAAAACTAAATTCATTAAACATATAGTGTTTAAAATGATCAAATATAAAAAAACAATCTTAAACCTATGACAAGTGACAACATATAAGAATTATCAACCAGCAAAAACGAACTAACACCTCCTGAAATAACAGAAACCGCCGAAGCTACGATACAAAGTCTGTTATCCCCAAAATCGAGAGAAAAATACGAAACAGCATACAGCAAGTTTATAACATGGAAAGCTAAAAAAAAAACCAAATCGATGTCTGAAAAGACACTTCTCACATATTTTATAGAGCTATCGAAATCTAACAAGCCATCGACTATGTGGGCAACATACTCAATGCTCAAGACCACAATAAATATAAAAAATAATATCAACATCAACAAATACGAAAACCTCACTTTATTTCTAAAAACACAGTCAAAAGGATTTCAGTCCAAAAAAAGCGAACACTTTGACACCAGAACAAATTAAAAAGTTCCTCGATGAAGCACCAGATGAAAAACACTTAGCAACAAAGGTAAATATCAAACATAAAAATACATTATTACATAATAACTAAAATATTAAACATAATTACAAATATAAAGTAAATAATATAACCATACCACAAAAAACTTTATACATTATACACACGCATACTCAACTATTTACAAGTTTATACATTGCATATATTATTATATTTACAGCTCACTACTATCTTTGGAATATGTGGAACATGCAGAAGAGGCAAACTAACTAATATAAATACGGAACACATCGAAGACAGAAGATCTCTATTGCTCGTTACAATTCCAAGCACAAAAAACTATAAACCGAGAAGCTTTGTAGTAACAAAAAATTTTACAGTATTTATAAAAAATACTTAGCCCTCAAACCACACGACATCAAAACACCAAGATTATTTCTAAACTACCAAAAAGGAAAATGCACCCATCAAGTGATTGGAATAAATTTGGCAAAATGCCAACGGTCATCGCAACTTATCTGAATCTACCAGATCCTAACTCTTACACTGGACATACATTTCGTCGCACTTCTGCCACGATCTTGGCAGACTCTGGAGCAGACATACTCACACTAAAACGACACGGAGGATGGAAATCTAACGCAATAGCTGAAGGATATGTGGACAACTTCTTTACTAATAAAAAGAATATTTCCAATCAAATTTCACAACCACGATAACAAATAATAACCTTCCAATTTTTCAATCAGCAAAAACAATTTACGACAAAGCACAACTATCCACATCTACAAACTGCATACAAAACGACAAAGAAAATGAACCTACAAACACTCAAACTGACACTATAAATCAACAAAATATCAACAATAACTTAACTGAAATATTGTCTGCCTCCAAACTAATAGTATATTGTGTATCAAGTGCGGAAAGTTGACAATTGGTCACGAGTGCGACCACCCCATACGAGTGAACAATTGTCAATCCGCACTTGATACACATACTATTTTGTATTGCAAGTGCAGGCAAAGTGGCTGTTTCGGCGCGTTTTCTGCGCGCGAGGCGGCCGATCGCACGCCGCCATCTTGCCGCGGCACGGTGGGGAAACAGCCGGTTTCAATACATTTCCTACGGCTTGAGCCGTATACAATGACTTGTAACGCGGCTCAACCGTAGATAATGGCTTTGAAACCGGCTTATTCACTCACCGCGTCGCCGCTAGATGGCAGCGGGGGAAATCGGCCGCTTTCAGCACAGAAAACCTACACCGAAAGTGCCACATTGCCTGCACGTGTAATACAAAAAATATTACATTCTCAATAACTAATTACGCCAATTTCACAATAACTTTACCACCTAAATAAGACTAATATTTTTTTTCATTTCTTCACTTTATAATAAAAAACAATTTCTTTTTAAAACATAATGTATCAAATTTATTATTCTGCTTGTAATATAATTGCAAATATTATTTTTAATTACTTATAATATACTTATACTTATAATATAATATATTATATTAATTATTTTCATTCAAATTTTTCCCTTTTTTTTTTGAAAAAGCTTTAACAATTTATTTCTCAATTTTCACATAATTATGTATTTCTTTTATATAAAATCTATTTAACTTATACTATATAAAATAACTGTAATAAATACGTCTTCCAAAAATGATAAATACAACATTCCCAGGGAGGGAAAGAGGTGTTAGTTCGTTTTTGCTCGTCGAAAATTCCATAGCAATAATTTGCTTTAAACAAAAAATAAGTTAGAAATAACTCATTATTTTATATATTCAACTCTATATAATTATAAATCTATTCTATGTACACTTCATAATTACTAATTAATTTTTATATATTTAATAAATCTTTATCCAACTTAATAATTACAATATTTTTATATACATTCAATATCATAATAAATACTTCCTATATTTAATTTCCCTTTCTACTAACTTTTTACATAATCTTTACTCAATCTCAAATACAATTTGTTCCAACCTACTCATTTTTCAAATAATTTATAAATAAAATTCACAATTTATTTTTTTTAAACAAATTAATGACAGTATTTAATTATTAACAGTATTTTTTTTAAATACCACCACTCGCCTTCGGCTCGTGCACCCACCCGCACTCGTGTGATACACACACACACACACACACACACACACGCACGCACGCACGCACACACACACAACTCTTATAAACTCATATAACTCTTATTAACCCATACTCGTGCGGGTAATGCACTCGCCTTTGGCTCGTGCGCCCACCCGCACTCGTACCACATAACCCTTATTATTTATTATATACAATACATATTATCTACATGCACTTGTAATACAAAATAGTATGTGTACCACGTGCGGAATTGCTATTGTATATGAGGGCGGGTGGGCGCACGAGCCGAAGACGTATACAATAGCCAACTTTCCGCACTTAATACACAATATACTATTCCATGATTTCTTCAAAATTTTTGTCCACAGAAATAGTCCACTTCAATTCAATTCATTCTGTTTATTCGGACTCCCCTCGGGGTTGCTGGGCGTTTTTCGAAGACCGAGCTTCTCCTCTTCTCCCTTTTCTCGATTTTCTTCCACCTTTCTTCTTCTTTCTTCTTTTTGTCTTCTGCTTCTTCTCTCTTCCTTTCCTCCTTTTTTCCTCTCTTTCTCTCTTCTCTGCCGTCCCCTTTTATATCTCTTCCTTTCTCCTCACCTTTTTCCTTCCTTCCTCTTCCCTCACTCTTCTTTCCCTCCCAGTATCCTATTTCTTCTCCCCATACTCTTTCTTCTTCCTCTATCCTCTCCCCCTTCTTCTTTTCTTCCTCATTTTTCCTCCTCTCCTCTTCTTTCGCTTTCTCTTCCTCATTCACCATTTTCCACCATTCCTTTATCCTGCTTCCTAGCTCCTCTTGTCCTTTCTTTCTTCTTTCTTCCTCATTTTCATCTCTCCTTTTTATACCATCGTCATCTTTCCTTTTTATACCATCTTCTTTCTTTAACACTTCTCTTTTCTCTTCTTTTTTTCCTCCCATCTCTTTTCCTTTTCCTTCCACTCTCTCCTCTCTTTTCTTCCTTTCCTTCATCCAACCTGTCATTTCCTCCACCACCTCAATCAGTTTCACCATTCTATCTTCACTCACCTCCTTCACCCCCTTTATTCTTTCTTCTTTCATCCACCTCAGTAACTCTTCCATCTTTGTATCCACCTTCTCTATTTTCTTATTCAACTCCTTCACCTCTTCCTTACATATGCAGTTTTTGCTCTTCGCCATCTTCTTTTTTAACACACCACTCTTTATCTTCTTCTGCTGTACTGACATGAATCCTCCGACTCTTTATCCCTCACTTAATCTTTCTCTGTTCGTCTCCTCACTTCCTTTCACTGCCTTTCTCTTGTCGCTTCCTTTCCTCCTCAGTCTCCTCTCGTCTTTCCTTGCTGCCCACCACTTTCCTCCTCTCCGTCTTCCTTTTCCGTCCTTTTTCTGCCGCTTTTCTTCTTCCTCTGTTTCCGTCTCTTTTCTTCTTTCCTTCCCGCCCTCACCTTTTCCTCCTCGCCGTCCTTTTTTCCATCCACCTTCTTTACCTCCTTCTTTTGCAAGTCTCTGTCTTCACCCTCGTATCTACGTCTCTGCACCATGTGCGTATTTGCGTATCTTGCGTGACTATGCGCGTGAGAATTCCTTTCTCGCACGTGCTCCCTATGCTCTCTCTCTCTCTGTAGGGATTTGAATATCAAGTAAATACTTTGGAACTATAGTACTTAGAGGAACACTTTATTAGCACGTCTACTCGTTACAAACCGTCCACAGCCTATGCGCGCGCTACCCGCGCTCTCTAGAACTACTCGGGTTAGAGAAGAGATATACTCCCTACATTACCCTCCCCCCAGAGTGACAACAAAATATATGTATTTTAAATATTAGTTTGTATATAAACAAAAATTAAAAGAAAGCGCATATCTCTACGTATAGACGCTCAATGTTATTACATAAGATTGGCTGGAATGGTTTAAAGTTTAAAGTTTTATATGTGCGTTTTCTCATGGTTTAAATAAAGTTACAATTATTAATATAAATTATATATGCTGTATATAAATAATAAATAAATAAATAAAAAATTATAAAAATAAAAATAAAAATAAAAATAAAAATAAAAATTAAAATTAAAAAATTATTATAGCCTTGCAAGCCAAGTCATGCTTGACTTGGGCGCTTTTCTTTATTTGTAGGTCAAAAAGTAACTTTTTTTCAAATACGTTTTGAGCGCCGGCGGATTTGGTATATTTTCGCCGGGCGCGGAGGGATCAGTAAGATCGTTTAAGACAAAATAAGCTGGTTTCAATAGTTCGATGAATACACTTTTGAGTTTCCGTTGATATCGATGTTAAAAACGCGGTTTGAGATGCGTTGTAATACTTTGTGTGGACCGGTATAAGGCCGCTCTAAGGCTTTCTTAGCCATGTTACGTAAAAATACGTGGGTGCAATAGTGCAAGTCTTTGAAGTAGAAGATACGTTTCTTGTGTTTATGCGCAACAGGAACGGGCCGTACCTGACGCATATATTCGCGAAATTCTTCAATGAAGTAATTGAGATCCGATTTGTAATCGTCGGGGAGAAAAAATTCACCGAAAAGTCGTAATGTTGTTCTAAACATGAATTCAGCGGGTGATGCATTTGTGTCGGCTCGAACATGTGACCGTAATCCCAATAAAACAGTGGATAGGATACGGGTCCAACGTTTATCGGCGTGGCACATAATGGCAGTCTTAAGCATCCGGTGCCACGTTCGACCATGCCGTTTGATGCCGGGTAATGAGCCATTGTGCGGATTTTCTCACACCCGGTTAATGAGAGTAACGCGGTGAACTCAAATTGACCATCCTGATCCGTAGTAAGTAATCGGGAAGTCCTGTAACGTGAAATCCATGTATCATAAAAGGTTCTCGCGGCGGTTTGCGCGGAAATGTCTTTAAGCGGCGTTGCTTCGGGTCAACGTGAAAACCTATCAATCATAATAAGACAATAAGTATAACCCTCTGAAACAGACAATGGGCCAACAATATCTAAATGTACTTGCAAGGGGAGTGCACGACGTGCCCCTCACCGATTCAAACGAGGATTTTTTTATGTATAGTACCTAATTAGAAACAAGTTCTGTTAAAGCGAAAGAACGCGCTTCTCAAGCATTCGTCTGAAAAAAAATGTTGAAGATTTGCCAGCACTTCTTAAGACGTTGCAAAGAAGCATTATCGAAGCGCCCCGGTGGCTTGATTGGTAGTGTTCTTCTTTTGTAACTGCGAGATCGCTGGATCGAATCTCGCCGTGTGAAACTATTTTTTTTTTTTATTTTTGTATAATTTATTTTTTTTGTTTTTAGGAACATTTTATAACATTAATAAATATTTTTTTAATAATTGACATTTAAAAAATTTTTAACATTTTGTTCCATATATTAAAAAAAATTCGATTGCTTTCTGTCAAAAATATAATATTAGGAAATGTTTAATATTATACGAGAAATATATCACTACTATAAAATAAATAAGTAAATTTACAATAATTATTTTTTTTCGCTAGCATATTAGCATTAATTGTAAATAATATATAAAGGACGAAATATATAAAGAACGAAAATAAATCAAACAAATTTGTATAGCATACATTTTTTATTCTTACAACAAACGTTATATATTACAAAATTGTTATATTAATTAGCGGAATCAGTAGTGCCTTTGCAAGATGCCGGATGGTATTGATCATAAAAACATAAATTAATGGCACATCTTGCACATCTAATAAATGCAGCATTTTTGCATGTACAGGGCGTTTTCAAAACGTCTATGGGAAAGCAAACTTGATTAACATTTAAAAAAATTTCCCTTTCATCACAAAGTTTCGAAGCAAACCATGCATATCGTAACATATCAATAAATATTGGCGACGACAATTGGTGATGAACAATAGAGTGAATTTTAATACAATCGTCTCTGGATGATATTTCGCAATTCTGTTCAATCAAGTACGAACAGTTTTGAAGACGCTTGATTAAATTTTTAACTTGTCGATAGAAATAGACGTCACATGGTTGGCATATAGGCGTACATTTTGGGGGAATAACTTTAATAGTGCAAGTTCCTATATTCCTATCGTCTTTAAAAATTTCATCGTACATACCCGGATTTGTTTGTCCTCCCCAAGAGTCAATCAACAGTAGAAATTTGTTTTCTTTAACGTATGGTAACATAATATTTGTTAAAAATGTTTTGTATAGTTGGGTCGTTAACTTTCCGGACTTTGAACTTGTAACGACGGTATTTTTATATTTTGTTACAAGTTCGTCGACAGATTTTTGAACTCTGGGCCCAAAATTACCTGTAGATTCTTGTAAGCACACAAATACTTGAGGAATCAATTCTCCGGACAATGTGATTGCATATTGGGCCGTGTATGAATGCGTTGTTCTATGTAAATGTTGTTTCTTCACGAAGACAGTTTTTGATTCTTGTTCGGCAAGACTTCTGTCAAACGTAGACTAGTACTGGCAACCTGTAATATAATTAAAAAATGTATTGTAAAAAATTAATATATAAAGTAAATGAAGAAAAATATAATATTGCATATAAACTATTTTCAAATATTTACAATTTGTAAAATTTAATTTTTAAAAGTTACCTGTTTGATCAGTATTGATGACGAATTCTTTTTGAAAGTTTGGAATTATGTGCCGTACTTGAATTCGAAATTCTTCTGCAGAAGCCAAAATTTCAGGCATCGTGAAAGTCTCTCTTTCACTCACATATCTTGTAATTTTTCGTTGTCGAATTCTGTGATTTCGTTTGAATTTGTTTACCCAGGAAAGAGAACCTTTGAAATTAAAGTTTTCAAATTGACTTGCAGCAGCCAAAGCCCACTGTTGCAAGTTTCTTGTTGTAACTTGTTGTAAATTTTCTCGAGCCTCTGTAAATCGATCATATGTCCAAGAGTCGATAGTAGTATACCTATCGATAATTGTTCCGCCCTTTTTAATGTGCTCTTCCCACCTCTTTAAATCCTTCATGTTTTTTAAACGGCTACATCCTTTTTTCTGAAGGTTCTTCAAGTTCCAATTAGGATGTTGTTTCGCAATATTTACCACTTTTACTTTGTAATCAAGCGGAATGTATTCTACTTGTTTCGCTTTTTTTTTATCTGGTTGATATTCATCAGAATCTTCACAATCGGAGTCATATTCTAATTCCCGGAAAAAATTATTTTCGTCAGCTTCATGTATAGCTATTAATTCTTCATCGGTGATTAATTTTTTTTCGGCAATCATTTGCACGGCGTTGTGATACATTTCTTCTCCGATAAGCATTGATTCATAAGAAATCGTTGAAGGTGGTTCTGGTGTAATCAAATTATTTTCTTCAAGAAGCTTATCCATGTAAACGACGGCACCTTTCAGCTGGAGTTTCGCAAATTCCTCGTTTAACAAAACTTCTTCATCTTTACTACTTCCTGCAAGCGAATCTTTTTGTTCAACATCGCTTTTTATCGAAGAATCAGATGTTGATTCCATCTTCGAAATTTTCACGGCACTGTCTATAACGTCTTCCTTGTACTGTCGTAACTAACGGTCGACTATTTCAAAAACCGACGCTTTGCCTGTCTTCTCCTGTACGATTCTCCCCTCTCTTACTTCAACAAAGCGGCTGATCCCTTATGGTCGAAACTCGTAGCTATTGTTGCTCCAGGTCAGATATACAAAAAGTGATCCGAGACCGAGCATAATAATAAAAATATAGCTCTAACGTATAAAACTTTTAAGAAATATTTTTATTTCTAGAGCTAGAAAATTTAAAATATTTTTAATAATTGTACAATAAAAAATAATTAAAAATATTACCAAATTATCCGCATTATTATTGATAATTGTTTACTAATTTATTTTATTAGTAGTGATATATTTCTCGTATAATATTAAACATTTCCTAATATTATATTTTTGACAGAAAGCAATCGAATTTTTTTTTAATATATGGAACAAAATGTTAAAAATTTTTTAAATGTCAATTATTAAAAAAATATTTATTAATGTTATAAAATGTTCCTAAAAACAAAAAAAATAAATTATACAAAAATAAAAGAAAAAAAATAATTTCACACGGCGAGATTCGATCCAGCGATCTCGCAGTTACAAAAGAAGAACACTACCAACCAAGCCACCGGGGCGCTTCGATAATGCTTCTTTGCAACGTCTTAAGAAGTGCTGGCAAATCTTCAACATTTTTTTTCAGACGAATGCTTGAGAAGCGCGTTCTCTCGCTTTAACAGAACTTGTTTCTAATTAGGTACTATACATAAAAAAATCCTCGTTTGAATCGGTGAGGGGCACGTCGTGCACTCCCCTTGTGGTCGAAACGCCCATCGGGGGCTACAAAATGCTCCGGGGTTAATTTTACAGGACGAGATATTTTTGATTGTTGGCATTCAATACAATTTTTACACCATTTGGCAATGTCGCGGTGCATATTGGACCAAACAAAGCGCTGTCGGATCGTGCGGTCTGTGATTTTACCGCTGGGGTGCGCCGGGTTGTGGAATATATGAAAGATTCTGAAGGATTTTTATCTTCGGGCGAGGTTGCGTGGGGGAAATCACGAAAAACTTTTGTTGCAGTGAACAAACAAATATATATATGTATTAAACCAACAGTGTACAACGTTTCTACGCTCTCTTTGCGGTTCGACCAACACTTTCGCTAAGACAATTTTTTCTTCTCGAAACGTTCGCCAGGACCGTTGCCACGAGTCTGATTCGCACGTACGGTCGCCGCTGATAACGCGCGCGCTGCGCCATCGGTCCTCGACACCGCGAGCGCTCTTTTCCTTCTGATCAGGCGCTTTGCGCCAAGTTCGGATCGAGATTATTTTGTTTCCAACACTCCCTTTTAATCCGGATTCAAGCTTTTACATTTAAAGCAAAAAAAAATAAATTCGCGGAACATACAAAATCGTCTGATCAACAAAAGTAATTTATTTTCTGAACAAATCTAAATCTTCTCAGTTTTTCGTTTCCTCTACTGAGAGGTTTTTTTTCCTTTTACATTTATTTATTTAAAAGAGTTTCTCCCGCGGTTCTCCTTTCTCTGTTTATCTAACGTATTTACAATATATATATATATATATATATATATATATTATTATTAATTAAATATATATATATATATATATATATATATATATATACCATATATGTATGTATGTATGTATATATATATATATATATATATATATATATAATATTTTTAATATCTTTTATTATTAGAGAAAAGAGGCGAAAAAGAGAAGGACAGAGAGAACACCAACAGCAGCAGCAGCAACATCAGCATCGGCACGACGAAGACGATTCCCGTACACAGCGTCGGGCTGGAGTAAGACGTGTCGAACGTGATGCCAGGTATGTTTATTAAATTTTGAATTAAATTTCGTATATATATATATATATATATATATATATTATATATTTCAGGAAATATTATACAAAGAATGACATCAATATATATTATAATTCATCAATATCTATTATATGTATATTATATATAATCAATATATATTATGATAAAAAAAATATATATATATATTTTATCAAGCTAGAATATAATAGCATTTACGCATACATGTAGTATAATATTGTCTCTCTAATTATTAATAAATAAATGAAATGAACAGTTATATATATGTATAAAAAAATTAAATAAATAATTGTGTGCCTTGTGCACAGATACTTAATCCTAACGGAAAAAAATTTTAGTTTCGTCAAAATAACGCACTGTCATCCGCGAGTTGGCTCTTATGCCTGTCTTATAATCTCTAAATTTATATTTATATTACAGAGCCTTGTTAAACTCTTAGTTTATACACGCTGGCTTAAACGCGTTTGTTTATCAACATTATTACATATAACAGAGAAAAGTATAGTCTTATATCTCTAAATTTATATTTAAATAAATAAAATCAATCAAAATTAATATTGGACGCTAGTAGTGAAAATAAACTTGGCAAAATTGATTTTGACGTAACTAGCAATTTTATTCAATACTTTCACGACGTTTCGACCATTTGGTTGTGATTCTTATCAAGTGAGAATTCCAACAATTAAAATGAGATTAACGCAACATAAAACCGATCTTATTTAAAATTAATAGTTAAAAGAGGAACACGTCCCATCGCTATGATGTTTCGTCAACGACCATTGATGAAATTCTCACTTGATAAGGACCACAACCAAATGGTCGAAACGTCGTGAAAGTATTGAACAAAATTGCTAGTTACGTCGAAATCAATTTTGCCAAGGTTAAATAAATAAAATCTCTCTATGCTTTATATATATAAATGGTCTGCGCGTAGAAAAGTATACCGAGACAAAACACGCGAAGGAAATAGAGAAAGAAGAGGAATGGAAAGCAAGAGGAGGAAGAGGAATGAGAAGAGGAGGAAGAGGAATAAGACGAGGAGGAAGAGGAATGAGACAAGGAGGAGTAGGAAGAGGAAGAAGCCGAACGATAATATTTAAATATAATTTTTAATTTTTTTTTTTAAATAATAATAATTTTTATAGTATAAATAAATAAATAAATCTTTAAAAATTAACAAAAATGTTTTTATTAATTCTGTAATATATCTAATGTATTAAAATATAAAAAGTTTGGAAAAGGTATAAAAAATTTCAAAATATAAAATAAGAAAGGTACTAACAATTAATACAATGTAGTTAAGAAACATCTTTCTATAGCTACCTTATATTGTCTTAGAGAAAGCATATCAGTAAAAGAATTTTGCACCAGAGAACTGTACAAATTCCTCAACTTTATAAAGTCGCTTTGTCGAGCTTCCACTTGTTGTATGTGTTTCTACATAATATATAAATATATTATTATAAAATTATCTTTGATATAATAATGATTGGATAATCGATAAGAATTATAAAAATTATTTACTTACTTTCCAACTATGTTTCAAACGAAACACAGATTCGATGTTTTGCCCATACTTTTGCTCCTTTTCTTCCAATTGTTGTCGCAAATCATCCATAAAGTCATATTGATGCTCTACTTCGCGAATTTTGTCTCGCAAATTATTTCGTGTAGCTTTAATTTGATTTATCGATCTATAAAAGGTAAAATCGGAGCAATGTATATCAGTATAAATACATAGAAAAATTGCATAAATAAGAAAAATAATTTAAATTTTTTAAATATTACATTGTTATTTTATAATGCCAACCTTGTCATATCTATTCTTGAACATGTTGCAGTAGCATTAGAATATACTTTTTTTGTTGCTCTTTCTTGTATTTCGAAATCCCCTGTTGCGCATTGTATAGCTTGCTAAATTTCTGATAACTCTCGAGTAGCGCGCTGACATTCAAGCCGATCTTTTTCCTTTTCCTGTATGAACTCTTTTATTTAATCCTACACAGATATATAGAATATGTATAAATTATTTTATTAATAAATAATTTTATCAATATATAATGGAAAAAGAAAAGATATACATTAAAAGGATCAATAACTGTGTGTAAATTGTGCCTTAAGTCTCTAAAACGCTATAATTAACACAAAAATGTTTTTATAAATTCTATAATATACAGGGTGATTCAAAACAACCGTTTGTCCTTAAAATGTCGTATTCCTGACTCAATTCTAAGACGATTTTTCCTTTGCCAAAATTTTATCTGAAGCTTAGTTTTTGAAATATAAAAAGAAATAGTTAGCGAATTACAGCACGAGTACGGGCGGTAATCAGGAGCGGCGCAACACATTATCCGACGCGGGCGATTACGTGGGCGCTCGAAGTGATCAGCTGTTTGTTACACGCGGCGTTTTGTGTGTGTGTGTGTGTGCGTGTGTGTGTACGCGTATACACACACTCTCTCTCTCTCTCTCTCTCTCTCACTGATTCTTACCTTGTAAAGATGTTTGATGTCCTTTGACGAATAATTGTTGCCTGACTGGATACAATCCGATATTGACACACTGTGACACACTGCATAATGAAATCATTTTTTTGTAATAAATTCTATTGACACTTTGACTCACGCACTTGATTAAAAATTATTGTAATAAATAACTGATTACAAATTACAACACATAATCACAATCTGAGAGAATTTTCTCTTAGAATTTGCCCTGAAAATTGTGGTAATCGTAGGATAATATTATATGGAAAAAATTTTATTAGAATTCCTCTAATTAATATTTATCACATTCAAAATAATAATATCTATCACAATAAAATATGAAACATGTTTTATTAATTTTACTAAACCGTAAAGTAAAATTAATGAAATATATTTTATATTTTATTGTGATAAATATTATTATTTTGAATGTGATAATTATTAATCAGAGAAATTCTAATAAAATTCTTTCCATACCATATTCTCTTACAATTACTATAACTTTTAGGGTAAATTCTAAGAGAAAATTCTCTCAGTGTTTTGATTAATTATTAAAAATTACTTGTAAAAACGCGCGGCGCGCACAGCACACGTTACTCGATGCGGACGGCAATAGTTTACACGGCAAGGAGACGACAATCATAATCACAATCTAAGAGAATTTTCTCTTAGAATTTACCTAGAAAATTATGGTAATCGTAGGACATTATGATGTGGAAAGAATTTTATTAGAATTTCTCTACTATTTATCATATTAAAAATAATAATATGTATCACAAGAAAATATAAAATATGTTTGATTAATTTTACTATACATTTTAGTAAAATTAATCACACATATTTCATATTTTATTGTGATAGATATTCTTTTTAATGTGATAAATATTAATCAGAGAAATTTTAATAAAATTCTTTTCATACCGTATTGTCTCACAATTACTATAACTTTTAGGGTAAATTTTAAGAGAAAATTCTCTCAGTGTACCGATTAATTATTAAAAATTACTTGTAAAAAGGCACAAGTTACTCGATGCGGACGACAATTGTTTACACGGCAAGGACACGACAACAGACTGCGGCGACGGACGACGCGACGCGTCGCGACGCTTCGCGACACGTCTAGACGATAACAATCACGCGGCGTTGCCGAACATGTGATTGACGCGAGACATGTATTAAAACGTATAATAATTATGTTATTAAAAAAGGCATTATATAACGTATTATAATTTTTTACGTTATAATACATTTTTTTTAATGACTTAACATTATCCGCCCGTTTTGCCCTTTCTTTTTAAGCGAGACGTGAGAAAAATAATTATGTTTTGCGAACAAGATGTTCCATGTATAAATGTATTGGTCGCTCTGAAAAGAGCGGATTGACTTTGGTCGCTCTGAAAAGAGGGGATTGACTTTGGTCGCTCTGAAAAGAGCGGATTAACTTTGGTCGCTCTGAAAAGAGCGGATTAATTTATAATAGGTGCTCAAAATGACCACCATCCATCCTTATGCAAGCTCTCATGCGTTTAAATAAATTTAATTGCACGTTCTCCATTACTTCCTCTTCGATATTCCAAATTACATATCGCAATCTGGTTTCTAAGTCGTCGACGTCCTCGGGAAGCGTCTTCGGGAAACGATTTACTTTTTTCAGAAAATTTTCGCAAAACGTTAGTCTTGATAATCTTCTGGTCGTAAATGTTGCACGCGTGTGTAATGAAATGCGTGCAACTTTTTTTCTTGTTTGCTCGAAAGGACGCTGCCAGTCTCGTTTTGTCTCTGAGTTCTTCGTATGACGGGAGCCGATTGATGATTGATTGCATTGTCGATCTGCATCTTATATTTATACGATTCGCGGGTGGCCGCTGTCGCGGGTGTCGCGTGCCGCTATTCGACGCGGAAGGCGTGGAGGGGGAAATCGCGACACCCCGCGGATTGTATAAATTAAATGAAGATTGATAATGCAAACAATAATCTTTCGATTATTACAAGAGTTAAGAGGACGATATGGCAGCGTACACAAACAAAGAATATTACGATATGCTAATGGCACTCGGCGAGTGTCATGGGCAGTATCACGTAGCTGCAAGAAGATACGCCGAATTATATCCAAATCGAGCAAGACATCCATCGGCTCCTGTTATACTTCGAGCAGCTCAGAGATTACACGAGACTGGCAGTGTCCTTCCGGATAAACACGATACTGGAAGAAATCGCAATGCAAGAAATTTGCGAAATACGGAGCGAATTGTACGTGCTTTCGAAGATAATCCTGAAACAAGTATTCGAGTGGTTGCTCGAGAACACAACTTTTCTTACTCGACGGTACAAAGAACGCTCAAAGAAGAAAAGTTGCACGCGTTTCATTATACACGCGTGCAACATTTACGAGCTGAAGATTATCAGGCAAGAAGAACATTTTGCAAAAATTTTTTGAGACAAGTGGATCGAGATCCCAGATTTTCTTCCCGTGTGATATTCAGTGATGAATCACTATTCACACAAGAAGGTATTTTTAACTCGCACAATATGCATTATTGGAGCGAAGAAAAGCCAAGAGTAACGCGGCTCAAAAATTTTCAAGTACGTTGGAAAATAAATATCTGGGCTGGAATAATGGGTACCACCAAATACTTGGGCCTGTTATTCTACTAGATATTTTAACTGGCCAGACGTACGTGGAACTTTTGAAAGAAAATCTGCCCGATTTTTTAGAAGAAGTGCCACTATTTGAAAGAAATAAAATGTTCTTTCAACAAGACGGTGCTGGACCACACAACGCCAGGATTGTAACAAACTACTTGAACGAGCAGTTTCCTGGACGTTGGCTGGATCGGTATGGCCCGATACGTTGGCCCGCAAGATCCCCGGACCTTAATCCTCTTGATTTCTTTTTATGGGGATACTGTAAAGAATCAATATACAAAACGCTTCCCGAGGATGTCGACGACTTAGAAACCAGATTGCGATATGTAATTTGGAATATCGAAGAGGAAGTAATGGAGAACGTGCAATTAAATTTATTTAAACGCATGAGAGCTTGCATAAGGATGGATGGTGGTCATTTTGAGCACCTATTATAAATTAATCCGCTCTTTTCAGAGCGACCAAAGTTAATCCGCTCTTTTCAGAGCGACCAAAGTCAATCCGCTCTTTTCAGAGCGACCAAAGTCAATCCGCTCTTTTCAGAGCGACCAATACATTTATACATGGAACATCTTGTTCGCAAAACATAATTATTTTTCTCACGTCTCGCTTAAAAAGAAAGGGCAAAACGGGCGGATAATGTTAAGTCATTAAAAAAAATGTATTATAACGTAAAAAATTATAATACGTTATAATATGCCTTTTTTAATAACATAATTATTATACGTTTTAATACATGTCTCGCGTCAATCACATGTTCGGCAACGCCGCGTGATTGTTATCGTCTAGACGTGTCGCGAAGCGTCGCGACGCATCGCGTCGTCCGTCGCCGCAGTCTGTTGTCGTGTCCTTGCCGTGTAAACAATTGTCGTCCGCATCGAGTAACGTGTGCCTTTTTACAAGTAATTTTTAATAATTAATCGGTACACTGAGAGAATTTTCTCTTAAAATTTACCCTAAAAGTTATGGTAATTGTGAGACAATACGGTATGAAAAGAATTTTATTAAAATTTCTCTGATTAATATTTATCACATTAAAAAGAATATCTATCACAATAAAATATGAAATATGTGTGATTAATTTTACTAAACTGTATAGTAAAATTAATCAAACATATTTTATATTTTCTTGTGATACATATTATTATTTTTAATATGATAAATAGTAGAGAAATTCTAATAAAATTCTTTCCACATCATAATGTCCTACGATTACCATAATTTTCTAGGTAAATTCTAAGAGAAAATTCTCTTAGATTGTGATTATGATTGTCGTCTCCTTGCCGTGTAAACTATTGCCGTCCGCATCGAGTAACGTGTGCTGTGCGCGCCGCGCGTTTTTACAAGTAATTTTTAATAATTAATCAAAACACTGAGAGAATTTTCTCTTAGAATTTACCCTAAAAGTTATAGTAATTGTAAGAGAATATGGTATGGAAAGAATTTTATTAGAATTTCTCTGATTAATAATTATCACATTCAAAATAATAATATTTATCACAATAAAATATAAAATATATTTCATTAATTTTACTTTACGATTTAGTAAAATTAATAAAACATGTTTCATATTTTATTGTGATAGATATTATTATTTTGAATGTGATAAATATTAATTAGAGGAATTCTAATAAAATTTTTTCCATACAATATTATCCTACGATTACCACAATTTTCAGGGCAAATTCTAAGAGAAAATTCTCTCAGATTGTGATTATGTGTTGTAATTTGTAATCAGTTATTTATTACAATAATTTTTAATCAAGTGCGTGAGTCAAAGTGTCAATAGAATTTATTACAAAAAAATGATTTCATTATGCAGTGTGTCACAGTGTGTCAATATCGGATTGTATCCAGTCAGGCAACAATTATTCGTCAAAGGACATCAAACATCTCTACAAGGTAAGAATCAGTGAGAGAGAGAGAGAGAGAGAGAGTGTGTGTGTGTGTGTATACGCGTACACACACATGCACACACACACACACAAAACGCCGCGTGTAACAAACAGCTGATCGCTTCGAGCGCCCACGTAATCGCCCGCGTCGGATAATGTGTTGCGCCGCTCCTGATTACCGCCCGTACTCGTGCTGTAATTCGCTATTTCTTTTTATATTTCAAAAACTAAGCTTCGGATAAAATTTTGGCAAAGGAAAAATCGTCTTAGAATTGAGTCAGGAATACGACATTTTAAGGACAAACGGTTGTTTTGAATCACCCTGTATATCTAATATATTAAAATATAAAAAGTTTTAAAATATAAATTATAAAATGTACTAAAAGTTTAATTTTTATTTTATATTATGTAACGGAGTCGTTTCGGTCAGCCTCGGACGGCTCGCCGGAACCAGGATTCGGGAGCGGAAGGCCAAACTTGCGTAGACGAGTTATGGTGACACACTTTGTTTATTTGGCGTATTTACAATGTGATATGTACAAACTTAAACCTAGGGGACGGACACACTGGAATTTACACGGACTTACTACTATCGCGCGGACGGACGAACGATCTCGCGGCCGCGGAGCCGCGGGCGCGGCGAGGCGCGCTGCAGGAGGGTCGGATGTCGGGTACACCCTGGCTTCAGAGAGGGCACGCCCACCTCTGCCGACCGGGGACAGGAAGCCGAGTGCCGGGTACTCCCAGGCAGCGAAGGGGGTACACCCGCCTCCGTCGGTCGTACTTAGTGAGTCAAACGCCGGGAACTTCCAGGCTGCGAAGAGAGTACTCCCGTCTTCGTCGACTGTCGGGAATCTAGGAAGCCTCGGGGACACCCAAAGGCCTGGTGCTAAGACTGGACTCAGGACAGAACTAGTGCCGGCTCCTCGGACGAGCCGGCTTATATACTAGTGGTGTTGTCCCCCACGCGCTTCTTTGCACGTGGCGTGCATCCCTCCGGAGGGGATGGATCACGCGACCGGCGGATGGTCGGCTCGGCGCGTCGGGCAGGTGATCGGCTCGGCGCGTCGGGCAGGTGATCGGCCCGGCGTGTTTAGTGGCGACCACTAATGAATCGTCACAATTATAGTTTTGAAATATTTAAAAGACTGATTATTTTAGTTATTTTATTTTATTACTTTATTGTACTTATTATTATTTTATTTTAATAGGTAGGTATTGTAAAATGTTAGTTTTACAAATATATAAAAATGTGATTTTTTAAATTAAACAATTTGTTTTATAAATACATAACACAAATCGCTTATTTTCTAAAATCACATTTTTATATATTTATAAAGATAACATTTTACAATAAATATCAAAATATAATAATATTAAGTGCAATAAAATAAAAAGAATAATAACTAAAATATAATTATGTGTGTGTGCGTGCGTGTTTGCGTGTGTGTCAATTGTTAGCTACTCATAGAGCATTTCCAGGAGACGCCACATGGAGGCCAATTGACACATAATTCGGAATTCTTTAAAATATAAACATAATATTTGCCAATATATAAAATATATAAAAAAATAAAAAATTATGTTTAAATTTTAAAAAATTTCGAGTTAACTGTTCCTTATTTGATCCGCCATAAGACTGCGAATTTTTACATATTTTTTACTCGTTCCGCATTAAATGCCGCGAGTAAATGTAAGAGAATTAAAATTGTACCGCTCGAAGAGCCGCGATCGTTTTACTCGTTCCGCATTAAATACCGCGAGTAAATGTGTTGGAGATTTCTAGCGAATAAATTTAGTCCAATTATCTTGTATGAGTATATATATTTATTTGGTATAATTTACAGTAGCCGAGGTGTTGTGCTTCGCTCAACGTCTTCGTTCGTACTGGGTAAAAAAATTGTTTTCGTTGAGCCGTCGCGGGAGCGAGGCGGATAACTGCCCAGGGGCGCAACCTTCAATATTTGGATCCGAGAATCTCTGAATATTATTCTAACACTCCCACTTATTCAGGATTTTCTATTATTCTATGTTTAATTTATTTCACTGATACACAAATTGTGCTTTTGGGAGCGGTTTCGTTAAGTTATCTGCCAACTGATCTTTTGAGTCGATATATTTTACAAAGATTTCTCCGCGTAGCTGGACATCCCTAGTGAAATGGTATCTCACATCAATATGTTTAGACCTCTTATGAAACTCTGAGTTCTTAGCTAATGTGATCGCCGATTGATTATCAACATACATATCAACCCCGTCGGTTTTAACATTTAAT